>NW_025963967.1:0-45621 GCF_023055435.1 Haliotis rufescens | reverse complement strand
GTACCAGTTCCAGCAAGCTCACTGAGTCCAGCTTCTTTTATGACTTAAGCTTATTAGTGTCACAACCAAATTCCATGTTATGTACCAGACTTTGCTATCCTCAGTTGTTATCAGCAAAGGTCAGCAAACAACTTACCATTAATAAATTAAAAATATGAAAGCCTAATTTGCTTTGAATTTCCAAGTATTGTCTATCATACGGGGTCGAAAAGATACTTTTGGGGGGATATGTTCGAAGCAGCGTCTGGCAACCATGGAATTGACCTGTGAACCCATCCTTGTGTGAAACAAGAATAAACAATAAAGGCCTGTGTACTGTCATAGAAAGTTCTTTATTAAAACAGAAGTTCATTTTGTAATCAGTTGACAAAATCTAAATAATTTAACCCTCACAGCTCTTTTGGTACATCAGATATGTGTATATGGGTGTCATATAGACCTGTCAGATAGGAAAAAGTATTGAACTTGAAACAATTTCCATTTGTTTCCAAGAAGCTACATCTATTTACAATGAATACATCACAAATTTGACAAGTGCAGTTTTAGACAGTTGTGTCTGTAGGGTAAGTGCATATTTCAGCATTTCCTAATTTATATGTTTTTCTGTATATCTATTGCCATGGAGACCTTTTGGGATAATTGTAGAGGCAAATTTGAACGCAAAATGGGTGAAGCGAGTGGGAAATGGGGTTGTAAGGAATGGTTGGGCTGCCGTGATAAGCAGGGCTATGGTCGTTGCTTCTTTTTGTGGCCGTCAAAGGCGCGGACAGAGGAGAGAGCTCACAGAATAGCCCTCTGCATTGTGCATAAATGCCTTCCAGATGGTTTTAGCAACACTGACAACTTTGGCAACAAAGTTGAAGTGAGCCATCTCTGTCATAACGCCTCTTGTGTGAATGTTGAGCATTTGAAAGTAGAGTCCCATGAAATTAACATGGAGAGACTTCACTGTCGACAACAGGGCTTGTGCACCAAAAGTCATAAACCCTACTGTTTGGTGTAAGTTATGTATCTGATCATTATATCTTTCTGTTTGGGGCAATTTTTAAGATGGATTATCCTATTTTGGGTGTAAATTTCTCAAATATGCATTTCTTTTCAATAACATGTCTTTCGAATAATGAACTTTTCTACAATGATGGAGTTTGAATAGTTCTAACTTTTTCCTTGCACGGCGGTCCTTACTTTTCTGTGATTTCTTGTATGTTTTAGCTTTAAGTACTTTATTATGACTTTTGCTTATCTCATCATCTATTTTTCCTTTTGCAGTGACAGCACAGCCAAGCCCTAATCGAAGATTGCGAATTGACTTTACCGGACTCTGGCAGTTGACGCTATGAACAGCACTGTGAGCTCTACCTTGGAAGTTACGAGCAAAGGTGGTATCGCGAGGTAATGACCGGCGCAATGCCTTGTTTGTTGCCTCACACTTTTGACTATTGAGGTTGAATTGCGTCTTTTCGATCATGTTCGGGCCGAGACGAAAATCAGTGCATTTTCTCAAATTTTGAAAGTTAGTTTCATTGTTTCCAATTTTGAAGTTTTTATCTAAATATTTACTTTGCAATAACCAATTTTTCTTCTCCCCCTTGCAAACAAATGACTGCCTTCTACATTTTCTGTGATCACCCATGTAACAGTTTGCAATAGCATCAGAAGTACATGAAAGAGATGTCTTCAACTTTGTCAGGTTACCTGCATGACTTGAGTAAGCAGCTGAGAACTCAGCTGCACATCTGGATGCACAGTCTAAAGAAAATGTATTTGCCAAACTTTGTTTGTCTTTTTTGGTTCTAGCAGGCATCATATCCACAACAAATTTAGAATTTTTAATAAACTTTCTATGGCTGGCCGAGAGATGCCGTGTATCGAGAAAAGTTTGTGGGGAAACATCCATATCACCTGCTTCATACATTTCAGAGAGAGCTGTGTGAGCTGCACTGTCAGCATCTGTTGTCAAAAATTCTACCTCAATTTGATCTTTCTTTAAGTCCCTGAAACACTCTGCAGCTAACTGTTTTTCATTACCAATTGATTCTGACATGTGCAAATCAGATGTGCAGTCTGGGTTGTTGACACAAGAAATGTTGTCAACTAAACTGTGCTTTGAACAGAGCTTTGATTTTGTGTTTAAAGCCAAAATTTGATGATCACTAGTTTGGTTCTCAGTGGCCACATAGGTTACCTGAGTGGCTGGCTGAAAAGGGGTTTTCCCAACACCTGAACAAAGTGGATTGTTGTACATTGCATCAGTTGATAAACTAATGTTATTTAAATTTGTTCCCCTGTATTTATTTATTTCCCTTATTTCCACCCTCCTGGCTCTCATATCCTTTGTGTTCTGAGATTTTATATTATCACAAACTCTGTTCGCAGCTTTCTGCATCCCTGAATGGGATGGTGGAGGTATATCGGCACTCATGCACAGGACACGGAAACTCTCACTTCCAATGGGACATTTTGAGAGGCCTATCTGAAGTCCAGTATTGGCAGTGGAAGATCGACGTCCCCTTCTCATTCCACTACCCTCTACCTCCTTGTACAGTTTATGGTACTCTGACAGGTATGTACAGTCAGTGCATTTAAGTCTCTCTATCCAGTTAAGTCCCCACTGCTGTTCATTGTCTATGTCCATGACAATGTCCCCCTTACACATAGGCGAAGTCTTGGCGTGCTGGCGGAATGCCTCATTGTACAGTTTGTCAGTCTCTCCAACATGCAACAGGTGGTAAACATCAGCAGCAGTCCTGCAGATTAAAGAAAACCCATTGACTACTTTGAAAACTTCTAAATAAGCCTTTTAAGTATGTGATAGTGTTCGACATTTCTGAATTATCTCCCCTGGCAGATCAAATGCATATTCTATTTCTATCCCCCTCAAGCCCTTAATTAGGGTGTAACAACACTGTTTTTTATATGGTATTGAACAAACCACTCATATATGTATGAGAATTTGATCCCTTGCTGTACCTAATAACTGAAAACTGTCCATTATATTAAACTTTTATTAAGTGATCTCGTTAAAGGACAAATACTTGAACTTGGTAAGTTTATCCACCCATATCATTTAGCAGTGAGCATCTTGTATTCCCTACAAGTATTTCAAAGTCTAGGCCAAAGGAATAAATAGTTTAAAGTGTTATTACCTTTCACTTTTTGTTTTCAGGGTACTCTTATCCTCCTCAGGGGTGTTTTCCTTCCTTGGCCTTAATAGACGGTACGGTTCACTTGTCAGTGTTTGAACTTGCTGGACACCAGCCACCCCTACACTGCACACTTTCTTGTGGAGCTCAGTTGTCAACCTGACAGTTTTTGGCACTTTAAAGTTGCTTTGCTTTTCACTGGTGAATTTTTTGCCTGAATTCCAAGCTTTATGTCCCATTCTAAAAGATGTTATCGAATTCCTTCGATGTCTCCCCATGTTTCAAGAGTAGGTTCAAGATGTTGACACTATGAATTTTTCTTTGGAATGAAAGCATCAACATTGGTTCTTGACCTCCCATAGTTAAAATACCAAATATGGACCTGTCATTTATATATTGGCCTATGTAAACAAGGCAGGGGTACCAGTTCCAGCAAGCTCACTGAGTCCAGCTTCTTTTATGACTTAAGCTTATTAGTGTCACAACCAAATTCCATGTTATGTACCAGACTTTGCTATCCTCAGTTGTTATCAGCAAAGGTCAGCAAACAACTTACCATTAATAAATTAAAAATATGAAAGCCTAATTTGCTTTGAATTTCCAAGTATTGTCTATCATACGGGGTCGAAAAGATACTTTTGGGGGGATATGTTCGAAGCAGCGTCTGGCAACCATGGAATTGACCTGTGAACCCATCCTTGTGTGAAACAAGAATAAACAATAAAGGCCTGTGTACTGTCATAGAAAGTTCTTTATTAAAACAGAAGTTCATTTTGTAATCAGTTGACAAAATCTAAATAATTTAACCCTCACAGCTCTTTTGGTACATCAGATATGTGTATATGGGTGTCATATAGACCTGTCAGATAGGAAAAAGTATTGAACTTGAAACAATTTCCATTTGTTTCCAAGAAGCTACATCTATTTACAATGAATACATCACAAATTTGACAAGTGCAGTTTTAGACAGTTGTGTCTACAGGTTCTACTACACTAAATCAGAACTGGTTGTGACAGTGCGGTTTTCGTAGGGAGCCTTCAGTACAGATCAAGAGACATATGCAGGCTGTGATTGGATGATATTGTGTAAGATTTTTATGTCTTTTAAATGCACATCCATCCAGTAATTAAAACTGCCCATATTTTTCAATATTTGGTGCTGACTTTTTGAACAAGATGACTTGTGCTTTATGTGAGCACAGATATTTTCAAGCAGGTGATATTTGGTGCGGAACTGGGGTTGGTGTGTTCAGCTTCCTGTACTCGGAAAAGGAGCTGGGTAAACTAGCCAAAATTTGTGTTTTTATTGCAGCTTTAAGGCCAGACTGTGCACATATGTAAATGTTATGGCTGTTGAATGCCTAGTTGTTTTTTAAAAAGCTATAACGTTACTATAGAAGTCTATGGGAAAACATTTGGTTGTGTGTAACCTGTAGGGTAAGTGCATATTTCAGCATTTCCTAATTTATATGTTTTTCTGTATATCTATTGCCATGGAGACCTTTTGGGATAATTGTAGAGGCAAATTTGAACGCAAAATGGGTGAAGCGAGTGGGAAATGGGGTTGTAAGGAATGGTTGGGCTGCCGTGATAAGCAGGGCTATGGTCGTTGCTTCTTTTTGTGGCCGTCAAAGGCGCGGACAGAGGAGAGAGCTCACAGAATAGCCCTCTGCATTGTGCATAAATGCCTTCCAGATGGTTTTAGCAACACTGACAACTTTGGCAACAAAGTTGAAGTGAGCCATCTCTGTCATAACGCCTCTTGTGTGAATGTTGAGCATTTGAAAGTAGAGTCCCATGAAATTAACATGGAGAGACTTCACTGTCGACAACAGGGCTTGTGCACCAAAAGTCATAAACCCTACTGTTTGGTGTAAGTTATGTATCTGATCATTATATCTTTCTGTTTGGGGCAATTTTTAAGATGGATTATCCTATTTTGGGTGTAAATTTCTCAAATATGCATTTCTTTTCAATAACATGTCTTTCGAATAATGAACTTTTCTACAATGATGGAGTTTGAATAGTTCTAACTTTTTCCTTGCACGGCGGTCCTTACTTTTCTGTGATTTCTTGTATGTTTTAGCTTTAAGTACTTTATTATGACTTTTGCTTATCTCATCATCTATTTTTCCTTTTGCAGTGACAGCACAGCCAAGCCCTAATCGAAGATTGCGAATTGACTTTACCGGACTCTGGCAGTTGACGCTATGAACAGCACTGTGAGCTCTACCTTGGAAGTTACGAGCAAAGGTGGTATCGCGAGGTAATGACCGGCGCAATGCCTTGTTTGTTGCCTCACACTTTTGACTATTGAGGTTGAATTGCGTCTTTTCGATCATGTTCGGGCCGAGACGAAAATCAGTGCATTTTCTCAAATTTTGAAAGTTAGTTTCATTGTTTCCAATTTTGAAGTTTTTATCTAAATATTTACTTTGCAATAACCAATTTTTCTTCTCCCCCTTGCAAACAAATGACTGCCTTCTACATTTTCTGTGATCACCCATGTAACAGTTTGCAATAGCATCAGAAGTACATGAAAGAGATGTCTTCAACTTTGTCAGGTTACCTGCATGACTTGAGTAAGCAGCTGAGAACTCAGCTGCACATCTGGATGCACAGTCTAAAGAAAATGTATTTGCCAAACTTTGTTTGTCTTTTTTGGTTCTAGCAGGCATCATATCCACAACAAATTTAGAATTTTTAATAAACTTTCTATGGCTGGCCGAGAGATGCCGTGTATCGAGAAAAGTTTGTGGGGAAACATCCATATCACCTGCTTCATACATTTCAGAGAGAGCTGTGTGAGCTGCACTGTCAGCATCTGTTGTCAAAAATTCTACCTCAATTTGATCTTTCTTTAAGTCCCTGAAACACTCTGCAGCTAACTGTTTTTCATTACCAATTGATTCTGACATGTGCAAATCAGATGTGCAGTCTGGGTTGTTGACACAAGAAATGTTGTCAACTAAACTGTGCTTTGAACAGAGCTTTGATTTTGTGTTTAAAGCCAAAATTTGATGATCACTAGTTTGGTTCTCAGTGGCCACATAGGTTACCTGAGTGGCTGGCTGAAAAGGGGTTTTCCCAACACCTGAACAAAGTGGATTGTTGTACATTGCATCAGTTGATAAACTAATGTTATTTAAATTTGTTCCCCTGTATTTATTTATTTCCCTTATTTCCACCCTCCTGGCTCTCATATCCTTTGTGTTCTGAGATTTTATATTATCACAAACTCTGTTCGCAGCTTTCTGCATCCCTGAATGGGATGGTGGAGGTATATCGGCACTCATGCACAGGACACGGAAACTCTCACTTCCAATGGGACATTTTGAGAGGCCTATCTGAAGTCCAGTATTGGCAGTGGAAGATCGACGTCCCCTTCTCATTCCACTACCCTCTACCTCCTTGTACAGTTTATGGTACTCTGACAGGTATGTACAGTCAGTGCATTTAAGTCTCTCTATCCAGTTAAGTCCCCACTGCTGTTCATTGTCTATGTCCATGACAATGTCCCCCTTACACATAGGCGAAGTCTTGGCGTGCTGGCGGAATGCCTCATTGTACAGTTTGTCAGTCTCTCCAACATGCAACAGGTGGTAAACATCAGCAGCAGTCCTGCAGATTAAAGAAAACCCATTGACTACTTTGAAAACTTCTAAATAAGCCTTTTAAGTATGTGATAGTGTTCGACATTTCTGAATTATCTCCCCTGGCAGATCAAATGCATATTCTATTTCTATCCCCCTCAAGCCCTTAATTAGGGTGTAACAACACTGTTTTTTATATGGTATTGAACAAACCACTCATATATGTATGAGAATTTGATCCCTTGCTGTACCTAATAACTGAAAACTGTCCATTATATTAAACTTTTATTAAGTGATCTCGTTAAAGGACAAATACTTGAACTTGGTAAGTTTATCCACCCATATCATTTAGCAGTGAGCATCTTGTATTCCCTACAAGTATTTCAAAGTCTAGGCCAAAGGAATAAATAGTTTAAAGTGTTATTACCTTTCACTTTTTGTTTTCAGGGTACTCTTATCCTCCTCAGGGGTGTTTTCCTTCCTTGGCCTTAATAGACGGTACGGTTCACTTGTCAGTGTTTGAACTTGCTGGACACCAGCCACCCCTACACTGCACACTTTCTTGTGGAGCTCAGTTGTCAACCTGACAGTTTTTGGCACTTTAAAGTTGCTTTGCTTTTCACTGGTGAATTTTTTGCCTGAATTCCAAGCTTTATGTCCCATTCTAAAAGATGTTATCGAATTCCTTCGATGTCTCCCCATGTTTCAAGAGTAGGTTCAAGATGTTGACACTATGAATTTTTCTTTGGAATGAAAGCATCAACATTGGTTCTTGACCTCCCATAGTTAAAATACCAAATATGGACCTGTCATTTATATATTGGCCTATGTAAACAAGGCAGGGGTACCAGTTCCAGCAAGCTCACTGAGTCCAGCTTCTTTTATGACTTAAGCTTATTAGTGTCACAACCAAATTCCATGTTATGTACCAGACTTTGCTATCCTCAGTTGTTATCAGCAAAGGTCAGCAAACAACTTACCATTAATAAATTAAAAATATGAAAGCCTAATTTGCTTTGAATTTCCAAGTATTGTCTATCATACGGGGTCGAAAAGATACTTTTGGGGGGATATGTTCGAAGCAGCGTCTGGCAACCATGGAATTGACCTGTGAACCCATCCTTGTGTGAAACAAGAATAAACAATAAAGGCCTGTGTACTGTCATAGAAAGTTCTTTATTAAAACAGAAGTTCATTTTGTAATCAGTTGACAAAATCTAAATAATTTAACCCTCACAGCTCTTTTGGTACATCAGATATGTGTATATGGGTGTCATATAGACCTGTCAGATAGGAAAAAGTATTGAACTTGAAACAATTTCCATTTGTTTCCAAGAAGCTACATCTATTTACAATGAATACATCACAAATTTGACAAGTGCAGTTTTAGACAGTTGTGTCTACAGGTTCTACTACACTAAATCAGAACTGGTTGTGACAGTGCGGTTTTCGTAGGGAGCCTTCAGTACAGATCAAGAGACATATGCAGGCTGTGATTGGATGATATTGTGTAAGATTTTTATGTCTTTTAAATGCACATCCATCCAGTAATTAAAACTGCCCATATTTTTCAATATTTGGTGCTGACTTTTTGAACAAGATGACTTGTGCTTTATGTGAGCACAGATATTTTCAAGCAGGTGATATTTGGTGCGGAACTGGGGTTGGTGTGTTCAGCTTCCTGTACTCGGAAAAGGAGCTGGGTAAACTAGCCAAAATTTGTGTTTTTATTGCAGCTTTAAGGCCAGACTGTGCACATATGTAAATGTTATGGCTGTTGAATGCCTAGTTGTTTTTTAAAAAGCTATAACGTTACTATAGAAGTCTATGGGAAAACATTTGGTTGTGTGTAACCTGTAGGGTAAGTGCATATTTCAGCATTTCCTAATTTATATGTTTTTCTGTATATCTATTGCCATGGAGACCTTTTGGGATAATTGTAGAGGCAAATTTGAACGCAAAATGGGTGAAGCGAGTGGGAAATGGGGTTGTAAGGAATGGTTGGGCTGCCGTGATAAGCAGGGCTATGGTCGTTGCTTCTTTTTGTGGCCGTCAAAGGCGCGGACAGAGGAGAGAGCTCACAGAATAGCCCTCTGCATTGTGCATAAATGCCTTCCAGATGGTTTTAGCAACACTGACAACTTTGGCAACAAAGTTGAAGTGAGCCATCTCTGTCATAACGCCTCTTGTGTGAATGTTGAGCATTTGAAAGTAGAGTCCCATGAAATTAACATGGAGAGACTTCACTGTCGACAACAGGGCTTGTGCACCAAAAGTCATAAACCCTACTGTTTGGTGTAAGTTATGTATCTGATCATTATATCTTTCTGTTTGGGGCAATTTTTAAGATGGATTATCCTATTTTGGGTGTAAATTTCTCAAATATGCATTTCTTTTCAATAACATGTCTTTCGAATAATGAACTTTTCTACAATGATGGAGTTTGAATAGTTCTAACTTTTTCCTTGCACGGCGGTCCTTACTTTTCTGTGATTTCTTGTATGTTTTAGCTTTAAGTACTTTATTATGACTTTTGCTTATCTCATCATCTATTTTTCCTTTTGCAGTGACAGCACAGCCAAGCCCTAATCGAAGATTGCGAATTGACTTTACCGGACTCTGGCAGTTGACGCTATGAACAGCACTGTGAGCTCTACCTTGGAAGTTACGAGCAAAGGTGGTATCGCGAGGTAATGACCGGCGCAATGCCTTGTTTGTTGCCTCACACTTTTGACTATTGAGGTTGAATTGCGTCTTTTCGATCATGTTCGGGCCGAGACGAAAATCAGTGCATTTTCTCAAATTTTGAAAGTTAGTTTCATTGTTTCCAATTTTGAAGTTTTTATCTAAATATTTACTTTGCAATAACCAATTTTTCTTCTCCCCCTTGCAAACAAATGACTGCCTTCTACATTTTCTGTGATCACCCATGTAACAGTTTGCAATAGCATCAGAAGTACATGAAAGAGATGTCTTCAACTTTGTCAGGTTACCTGCATGACTTGAGTAAGCAGCTGAGAACTCAGCTGCACATCTGGATGCACAGTCTAAAGAAAATGTATTTGCCAAACTTTGTTTGTCTTTTTTGGTTCTAGCAGGCATCATATCCACAACAAATTTAGAATTTTTAATAAACTTTCTATGGCTGGCCGAGAGATGCCGTGTATCGAGAAAAGTTTGTGGGGAAACATCCATATCACCTGCTTCATACATTTCAGAGAGAGCTGTGTGAGCTGCACTGTCAGCATCTGTTGTCAAAAATTCTACCTCAATTTGATCTTTCTTTAAGTCCCTGAAACACTCTGCAGCTAACTGTTTTTCATTACCAATTGATTCTGACATGTGCAAATCAGATGTGCAGTCTGGGTTGTTGACACAAGAAATGTTGTCAACTAAACTGTGCTTTGAACAGAGCTTTGATTTTGTGTTTAAAGCCAAAATTTGATGATCACTAGTTTGGTTCTCAGTGGCCACATAGGTTACCTGAGTGGCTGGCTGAAAAGGGGTTTTCCCAACACCTGAACAAAGTGGATTGTTGTACATTGCATCAGTTGATAAACTAATGTTATTTAAATTTGTTCCCCTGTATTTATTTATTTCCCTTATTTCCACCCTCCTGGCTCTCATATCCTTTGTGTTCTGAGATTTTATATTATCACAAACTCTGTTCGCAGCTTTCTGCATCCCTGAATGGGATGGTGGAGGTATATCGGCACTCATGCACAGGACACGGAAACTCTCACTTCCAATGGGACATTTTGAGAGGCCTATCTGAAGTCCAGTATTGGCAGTGGAAGATCGACGTCCCCTTCTCATTCCACTACCCTCTACCTCCTTGTACAGTTTATGGTACTCTGACAGGTATGTACAGTCAGTGCATTTAAGTCTCTCTATCCAGTTAAGTCCCCACTGCTGTTCATTGTCTATGTCCATGACAATGTCCCCCTTACACATAGGCGAAGTCTTGGCGTGCTGGCGGAATGCCTCATTGTACAGTTTGTCAGTCTCTCCAACATGCAACAGGTGGTAAACATCAGCAGCAGTCCTGCAGATTAAAGAAAACCCATTGACTACTTTGAAAACTTCTAAATAAGCCTTTTAAGTATGTGATAGTGTTCGACATTTCTGAATTATCTCCCCTGGCAGATCAAATGCATATTCTATTTCTATCCCCCTCAAGCCCTTAATTAGGGTGTAACAACACTGTTTTTTATATGGTATTGAACAAACCACTCATATATGTATGAGAATTTGATCCCTTGCTGTACCTAATAACTGAAAACTGTCCATTATATTAAACTTTTATTAAGTGATCTCGTTAAAGGACAAATACTTGAACTTGGTAAGTTTATCCACCCATATCATTTAGCAGTGAGCATCTTGTATTCCCTACAAGTATTTCAAAGTCTAGGCCAAAGGAATAAATAGTTTAAAGTGTTATTACCTTTCACTTTTTGTTTTCAGGGTACTCTTATCCTCCTCAGGGGTGTTTTCCTTCCTTGGCCTTAATAGACGGTACGGTTCACTTGTCAGTGTTTGAACTTGCTGGACACCAGCCACCCCTACACTGCACACTTTCTTGTGGAGCTCAGTTGTCAACCTGACAGTTTTTGGCACTTTAAAGTTGCTTTGCTTTTCACTGGTGAATTTTTTGCCTGAATTCCAAGCTTTATGTCCCATTCTAAAAGATGTTATCGAATTCCTTCGATGTCTCCCCATGTTTCAAGAGTAGGTTCAAGATGTTGACACTATGAATTTTTCTTTGGAATGAAAGCATCAACATTGGTTCTTGACCTCCCATAGTTAAAATACCAAATATGGACCTGTCATTTATATATTGGCCTATGTAAACAAGGCAGGGGTACCAGTTCCAGCAAGCTCACTGAGTCCAGCTTCTTTTATGACTTAAGCTTATTAGTGTCACAACCAAATTCCATGTTATGTACCAGACTTTGCTATCCTCAGTTGTTATCAGCAAAGGTCAGCAAACAACTTACCATTAATAAATTAAAAATATGAAAGCCTAATTTGCTTTGAATTTCCAAGTATTGTCTATCATACGGGGTCGAAAAGATACTTTTGGGGGGATATGTTCGAAGCAGCGTCTGGCAACCATGGAATTGACCTGTGAACCCATCCTTGTGTGAAACAAGAATAAACAATAAAGGCCTGTGTACTGTCATAGAAAGTTCTTTATTAAAACAGAAGTTCATTTTGTAATCAGTTGACAAAATCTAAATAATTTAACCCTCACAGCTCTTTTGGTACATCAGATATGTGTATATGGGTGTCATATAGACCTGTCAGATAGGAAAAAGTATTGAACTTGAAACAATTTCCATTTGTTTCCAAGAAGCTACATCTATTTACAATGAATACATCACAAATTTGACAAGTGCAGTTTTAGACAGTTGTGTCTGTAGGGTAAGTGCATATTTCAGCATTTCCTAATTTATATGTTTTTCTGTATATCTATTGCCATGGAGACCTTTTGGGATAATTGTAGAGGCAAATTTGAACGCAAAATGGGTGAAGCGAGTGGGAAATGGGGTTGTAAGGAATGGTTGGGCTGCCGTGATAAGCAGGGCTATGGTCGTTGCTTCTTTTTGTGGCCGTCAAAGGCGCGGACAGAGGAGAGAGCTCACAGAATAGCCCTCTGCATTGTGCATAAATGCCTTCCAGATGGTTTTAGCAACACTGACAACTTTGGCAACAAAGTTGAAGTGAGCCATCTCTGTCATAACGCCTCTTGTGTGAATGTTGAGCATTTGAAAGTAGAGTCCCATGAAATTAACATGGAGAGACTTCACTGTCGACAACAGGGCTTGTGCACCAAAAGTCATAAACCCTACTGTTTGGTGTAAGTTATGTATCTGATCATTATATCTTTCTGTTTGGGGCAATTTTTAAGATGGATTATCCTATTTTGGGTGTAAATTTCTCAAATATGCATTTCTTTTCAATAACATGTCTTTCGAATAATGAACTTTTCTACAATGATGGAGTTTGAATAGTTCTAACTTTTTCCTTGCACGGCGGTCCTTACTTTTCTGTGATTTCTTGTATGTTTTAGCTTTAAGTACTTTATTATGACTTTTGCTTATCTCATCATCTATTTTTCCTTTTGCAGTGACAGCACAGCCAAGCCCTAATCGAAGATTGCGAATTGACTTTACCGGACTCTGGCAGTTGACGCTATGAACAGCACTGTGAGCTCTACCTTGGAAGTTACGAGCAAAGGTGGTATCGCGAGGTAATGACCGGCGCAATGCCTTGTTTGTTGCCTCACACTTTTGACTATTGAGGTTGAATTGCGTCTTTTCGATCATGTTCGGGCCGAGACGAAAATCAGTGCATTTTCTCAAATTTTGAAAGTTAGTTTCATTGTTTCCAATTTTGAAGTTTTTATCTAAATATTTACTTTGCAATAACCAATTTTTCTTCTCCCCCTTGCAAACAAATGACTGCCTTCTACATTTTCTGTGATCACCCATGTAACAGTTTGCAATAGCATCAGAAGTACATGAAAGAGATGTCTTCAACTTTGTCAGGTTACCTGCATGACTTGAGTAAGCAGCTGAGAACTCAGCTGCACATCTGGATGCACAGTCTAAAGAAAATGTATTTGCCAAACTTTGTTTGTCTTTTTTGGTTCTAGCAGGCATCATATCCACAACAAATTTAGAATTTTTAATAAACTTTCTATGGCTGGCCGAGAGATGCCGTGTATCGAGAAAAGTTTGTGGGGAAACATCCATATCACCTGCTTCATACATTTCAGAGAGAGCTGTGTGAGCTGCACTGTCAGCATCTGTTGTCAAAAATTCTACCTCAATTTGATCTTTCTTTAAGTCCCTGAAACACTCTGCAGCTAACTGTTTTTCATTACCAATTGATTCTGACATGTGCAAATCAGATGTGCAGTCTGGGTTGTTGACACAAGAAATGTTGTCAACTAAACTGTGCTTTGAACAGAGCTTTGATTTTGTGTTTAAAGCCAAAATTTGATGATCACTAGTTTGGTTCTCAGTGGCCACATAGGTTACCTGAGTGGCTGGCTGAAAAGGGGTTTTCCCAACACCTGAACAAAGTGGATTGTTGTACATTGCATCAGTTGATAAACTAATGTTATTTAAATTTGTTCCCCTGTATTTATTTATTTCCCTTATTTCCACCCTCCTGGCTCTCATATCCTTTGTGTTCTGAGATTTTATATTATCACAAACTCTGTTCGCAGCTTTCTGCATCCCTGAATGGGATGGTGGAGGTATATCGGCACTCATGCACAGGACACGGAAACTCTCACTTCCAATGGGACATTTTGAGAGGCCTATCTGAAGTCCAGTATT
The DNA here is from genome assembly GCF_023055435.1 of Haliotis rufescens. Lineage (NCBI taxonomy): Eukaryota > Metazoa > Mollusca > Gastropoda > Lepetellida > Haliotidae > Haliotis > Haliotis rufescens. The sequence goes on along the minus strand of NW_025963967.1, from coordinate 31,536 downwards.
GGCAGTGGAAGATCGACGTCCCCTTCTCATTCCACTACCCTCTACCTCCTTGTACAGTTTATGGTACTCTGACAGGTATGTACAGTCAGTGCATTTAAGTCTCTCTATCCAGTTAAGTCCCCACTGCTGTTCATTGTCTATGTCCATGACAATGTCCCCCTTACACATAGGCGAAGTCTTGGCGTGCTGGCGGAATGCCTCATTGTACAGTTTGTCAGTCTCTCCAACATGCAACAGGTGGTAAACATCAGCAGCAGTCCTGCAGATTAAAGAAAACCCATTGACTACTTTGAAAACTTCTAAATAAGCCTTTTAAGTATGTGATAGTGTTCGACATTTCTGAATTATCTCCCCTGGCAGATCAAATGCATATTCTATTTCTATCCCCCTCAAGCCCTTAATTAGGGTGTAACAACACTGTTTTTTATATGGTATTGAACAAACCACTCATATATGTATGAGAATTTGATCCCTTGCTGTACCTAATAACTGAAAACTGTCCATTATATTAAACTTTTATTAAGTGATCTCGTTAAAGGACAAATACTTGAACTTGGTAAGTTTATCCACCCATATCATTTAGCAGTGAGCATCTTGTATTCCCTACAAGTATTTCAAAGTCTAGGCCAAAGGAATAAATAGTTTAAAGTGTTATTACCTTTCACTTTTTGTTTTCAGGGTACTCTTATCCTCCTCAGGGGTGTTTTCCTTCCTTGGCCTTAATAGACGGTACGGTTCACTTGTCAGTGTTTGAACTTGCTGGACACCAGCCACCCCTACACTGCACACTTTCTTGTGGAGCTCAGTTGTCAACCTGACAGTTTTTGGCACTTTAAAGTTGCTTTGCTTTTCACTGGTGAATTTTTTGCCTGAATTCCAAGCTTTATGTCCCATTCTAAAAGATGTTATCGAATTCCTTCGATGTCTCCCCATGTTTCAAGAGTAGGTTCAAGATGTTGACACTATGAATTTTTCTTTGGAATGAAAGCATCAACATTGGTTCTTGACCTCCCATAGTTAAAATACCAAATATGGACCTGTCATTTATATATTGGCCTATGTAAACAAGGCAGGGGTACCAGTTCCAGCAAGCTCACTGAGTCCAGCTTCTTTTATGACTTAAGCTTATTAGTGTCACAACCAAATTCCATGTTATGTACCAGACTTTGCTATCCTCAGTTGTTATCAGCAAAGGTCAGCAAACAACTTACCATTAATAAATTAAAAATATGAAAGCCTAATTTGCTTTGAATTTCCAAGTATTGTCTATCATACGGGGTCGAAAAGATACTTTTGGGGGGATATGTTCGAAGCAGCGTCTGGCAACCATGGAATTGACCTGTGAACCCATCCTTGTGTGAAACAAGAATAAACAATAAAGGCCTGTGTACTGTCATAGAAAGTTCTTTATTAAAACAGAAGTTCATTTTGTAATCAGTTGACAAAATCTAAATAATTTAACCCTCACAGCTCTTTTGGTACATCAGATATGTGTATATGGGTGTCATATAGACCTGTCAGATAGGAAAAAGTATTGAACTTGAAACAATTTCCATTTGTTTCCAAGAAGCTACATCTATTTACAATGAATACATCACAAATTTGACAAGTGCAGTTTTAGACAGTTGTGTCTACAGGTTCTACTACACTAAATCAGAACTGGTTGTGACAGTGCGGTTTTCGTAGGGAGCCTTCAGTACAGATCAAGAGACATATGCAGGCTGTGATTGGATGATATTGTGTAAGATTTTTATGTCTTTTAAATGCACATCCATCCAGTAATTAAAACTGCCCATATTTTTCAATATTTGGTGCTGACTTTTTGAACAAGATGACTTGTGCTTTATGTGAGCACAGATATTTTCAAGCAGGTGATATTTGGTGCGGAACTGGGGTTGGTGTGTTCAGCTTCCTGTACTCGGAAAAGGAGCTGGGTAAACTAGCCAAAATTTGTGTTTTTATTGCAGCTTTAAGGCCAGACTGTGCACATATGTAAATGTTATGGCTGTTGAATGCCTAGTTGTTTTTTAAAAAGCTATAACGTTACTATAGAAGTCTATGGGAAAACATTTGGTTGTGTGTAACCTGTAGGGTAAGTGCATATTTCAGCATTTCCTAATTTATATGTTTTTCTGTATATCTATTGCCATGGAGACCTTTTGGGATAATTGTAGAGGCAAATTTGAACGCAAAATGGGTGAAGCGAGTGGGAAATGGGGTTGTAAGGAATGGTTGGGCTGCCGTGATAAGCAGGGCTATGGTCGTTGCTTCTTTTTGTGGCCGTCAAAGGCGCGGACAGAGGAGAGAGCTCACAGAATAGCCCTCTGCATTGTGCATAAATGCCTTCCAGATGGTTTTAGCAACACTGACAACTTTGGCAACAAAGTTGAAGTGAGCCATCTCTGTCATAACGCCTCTTGTGTGAATGTTGAGCATTTGAAAGTAGAGTCCCATGAAATTAACATGGAGAGACTTCACTGTCGACAACAGGGCTTGTGCACCAAAAGTCATAAACCCTACTGTTTGGTGTAAGTTATGTATCTGATCATTATATCTTTCTGTTTGGGGCAATTTTTAAGATGGATTATCCTATTTTGGGTGTAAATTTCTCAAATATGCATTTCTTTTCAATAACATGTCTTTCGAATAATGAACTTTTCTACAATGATGGAGTTTGAATAGTTCTAACTTTTTCCTTGCACGGCGGTCCTTACTTTTCTGTGATTTCTTGTATGTTTTAGCTTTAAGTACTTTATTATGACTTTTGCTTATCTCATCATCTATTTTTCCTTTTGCAGTGACAGCACAGCCAAGCCCTAATCGAAGATTGCGAATTGACTTTACCGGACTCTGGCAGTTGACGCTATGAACAGCACTGTGAGCTCTACCTTGGAAGTTACGAGCAAAGGTGGTATCGCGAGGTAATGACCGGCGCAATGCCTTGTTTGTTGCCTCACACTTTTGACTATTGAGGTTGAATTGCGTCTTTTCGATCATGTTCGGGCCGAGACGAAAATCAGTGCATTTTCTCAAATTTTGAAAGTTAGTTTCATTGTTTCCAATTTTGAAGTTTTTATCTAAATATTTACTTTGCAATAACCAATTTTTCTTCTCCCCCTTGCAAACAAATGACTGCCTTCTACATTTTCTGTGATCACCCATGTAACAGTTTGCAATAGCATCAGAAGTACATGAAAGAGATGTCTTCAACTTTGTCAGGTTACCTGCATGACTTGAGTAAGCAGCTGAGAACTCAGCTGCACATCTGGATGCACAGTCTAAAGAAAATGTATTTGCCAAACTTTGTTTGTCTTTTTTGGTTCTAGCAGGCATCATATCCACAACAAATTTAGAATTTTTAATAAACTTTCTATGGCTGGCCGAGAGATGCCGTGTATCGAGAAAAGTTTGTGGGGAAACATCCATATCACCTGCTTCATACATTTCAGAGAGAGCTGTGTGAGCTGCACTGTCAGCATCTGTTGTCAAAAATTCTACCTCAATTTGATCTTTCTTTAAGTCCCTGAAACACTCTGCAGCTAACTGTTTTTCATTACCAATTGATTCTGACATGTGCAAATCAGATGTGCAGTCTGGGTTGTTGACACAAGAAATGTTGTCAACTAAACTGTGCTTTGAACAGAGCTTTGATTTTGTGTTTAAAGCCAAAATTTGATGATCACTAGTTTGGTTCTCAGTGGCCACATAGGTTACCTGAGTGGCTGGCTGAAAAGGGGTTTTCCCAACACCTGAACAAAGTGGATTGTTGTACATTGCATCAGTTGATAAACTAATGTTATTTAAATTTGTTCCCCTGTATTTATTTATTTCCCTTATTTCCACCCTCCTGGCTCTCATATCCTTTGTGTTCTGAGATTTTATATTATCACAAACTCTGTTCGCAGCTTTCTGCATCCCTGAATGGGATGGTGGAGGTATATCGGCACTCATGCACAGGACACGGAAACTCTCACTTCCAATGGGACATTTTGAGAGGCCTATCTGAAGTCCAGTATTGGCAGTGGAAGATCGACGTCCCCTTCTCATTCCACTACCCTCTACCTCCTTGTACAGTTTATGGTACTCTGACAGGTATGTACAGTCAGTGCATTTAAGTCTCTCTATCCAGTTAAGTCCCCACTGCTGTTCATTGTCTATGTCCATGACAATGTCCCCCTTACACATAGGCGAAGTCTTGGCGTGCTGGCGGAATGCCTCATTGTACAGTTTGTCAGTCTCTCCAACATGCAACAGGTGGTAAACATCAGCAGCAGTCCTGCAGATTAAAGAAAACCCATTGACTACTTTGAAAACTTCTAAATAAGCCTTTTAAGTATGTGATAGTGTTCGACATTTCTGAATTATCTCCCCTGGCAGATCAAATGCATATTCTATTTCTATCCCCCTCAAGCCCTTAATTAGGGTGTAACAACACTGTTTTTTATATGGTATTGAACAAACCACTCATATATGTATGAGAATTTGATCCCTTGCTGTACCTAATAACTGAAAACTGTCCATTATATTAAACTTTTATTAAGTGATCTCGTTAAAGGACAAATACTTGAACTTGGTAAGTTTATCCACCCATATCATTTAGCAGTGAGCATCTTGTATTCCCTACAAGTATTTCAAAGTCTAGGCCAAAGGAATAAATAGTTTAAAGTGTTATTACCTTTCACTTTTTGTTTTCAGGGTACTCTTATCCTCCTCAGGGGTGTTTTCCTTCCTTGGCCTTAATAGACGGTACGGTTCACTTGTCAGTGTTTGAACTTGCTGGACACCAGCCACCCCTACACTGCACACTTTCTTGTGGAGCTCAGTTGTCAACCTGACAGTTTTTGGCACTTTAAAGTTGCTTTGCTTTTCACTGGTGAATTTTTTGCCTGAATTCCAAGCTTTATGTCCCATTCTAAAAGATGTTATCGAATTCCTTCGATGTCTCCCCATGTTTCAAGAGTAGGTTCAAGATGTTGACACTATGAATTTTTCTTTGGAATGAAAGCATCAACATTGGTTCTTGACCTCCCATAGTTAAAATACCAAATATGGACCTGTCATTTATATATTGGCCTATGTAAACAAGGCAGGGGTACCAGTTCCAGCAAGCTCACTGAGTCCAGCTTCTTTTATGACTTAAGCTTATTAGTGTCACAACCAAATTCCATGTTATGTACCAGACTTTGCTATCCTCAGTTGTTATCAGCAAAGGTCAGCAAACAACTTACCATTAATAAATTAAAAATATGAAAGCCTAATTTGCTTTGAATTTCCAAGTATTGTCTATCATACGGGGTCGAAAAGATACTTTTGGGGGGATATGTTCGAAGCAGCGTCTGGCAACCATGGAATTGACCTGTGAACCCATCCTTGTGTGAAACAAGAATAAACAATAAAGGCCTGTGTACTGTCATAGAAAGTTCTTTATTAAAACAGAAGTTCATTTTGTAATCAGTTGACAAAATCTAAATAATTTAACCCTCACAGCTCTTTTGGTACATCAGATATGTGTATATGGGTGTCATATAGACCTGTCAGATAGGAAAAAGTATTGAACTTGAAACAATTTCCATTTGTTTCCAAGAAGCTACATCTATTTACAATGAATACATCACAAATTTGACAAGTGCAGTTTTAGACAGTTGTGTCTACAGGTTCTACTACACTAAATCAGAACTGGTTGTGACAGTGCGGTTTTCGTAGGGAGCCTTCAGTACAGATCAAGAGACATATGCAGGCTGTGATTGGATGATATTGTGTAAGATTTTTATGTCTTTTAAATGCACATCCATCCAGTAATTAAAACTGCCCATATTTTTCAATATTTGGTGCTGACTTTTTGAACAAGATGACTTGTGCTTTATGTGAGCACAGATATTTTCAAGCAGGTGATATTTGGTGCGGAACTGGGGTTGGTGTGTTCAGCTTCCTGTACTCGGAAAAGGAGCTGGGTAAACTAGCCAAAATTTGTGTTTTTATTGCAGCTTTAAGGCCAGACTGTGCACATATGTAAATGTTATGGCTGTTGAATGCCTAGTTGTTTTTTAAAAAGCTATAACGTTACTATAGAAGTCTATGGGAAAACATTTGGTTGTGTGTAACCTGTAGGGTAAGTGCATATTTCAGCATTTCCTAATTTATATGTTTTTCTGTATATCTATTGCCATGGAGACCTTTTGGGATAATTGTAGAGGCAAATTTGAACGCAAAATGGGTGAAGCGAGTGGGAAATGGGGTTGTAAGGAATGGTTGGGCTGCCGTGATAAGCAGGGCTATGGTCGTTGCTTCTTTTTGTGGCCGTCAAAGGCGCGGACAGAGGAGAGAGCTCACAGAATAGCCCTCTGCATTGTGCATAAATGCCTTCCAGATGGTTTTAGCAACACTGACAACTTTGGCAACAAAGTTGAAGTGAGCCATCTCTGTCATAACGCCTCTTGTGTGAATGTTGAGCATTTGAAAGTAGAGTCCCATGAAATTAACATGGAGAGACTTCACTGTCGACAACAGGGCTTGTGCACCAAAAGTCATAAACCCTACTGTTTGGTGTAAGTTATGTATCTGATCATTATATCTTTCTGTTTGGGGCAATTTTTAAGATGGATTATCCTATTTTGGGTGTAAATTTCTCAAATATGCATTTCTTTTCAATAACATGTCTTTCGAATAATGAACTTTTCTACAATGATGGAGTTTGAATAGTTCTAACTTTTTCCTTGCACGGCGGTCCTTACTTTTCTGTGATTTCTTGTATGTTTTAGCTTTAAGTACTTTATTATGACTTTTGCTTATCTCATCATCTATTTTTCCTTTTGCAGTGACAGCACAGCCAAGCCCTAATCGAAGATTGCGAATTGACTTTACCGGACTCTGGCAGTTGACGCTATGAACAGCACTGTGAGCTCTACCTTGGAAGTTACGAGCAAAGGTGGTATCGCGAGGTAATGACCGGCGCAATGCCTTGTTTGTTGCCTCACACTTTTGACTATTGAGGTTGAATTGCGTCTTTTCGATCATGTTCGGGCCGAGACGAAAATCAGTGCATTTTCTCAAATTTTGAAAGTTAGTTTCATTGTTTCCAATTTTGAAGTTTTTATCTAAATATTTACTTTGCAATAACCAATTTTTCTTCTCCCCCTTGCAAACAAATGACTGCCTTCTACATTTTCTGTGATCACCCATGTAACAGTTTGCAATAGCATCAGAAGTACATGAAAGAGATGTCTTCAACTTTGTCAGGTTACCTGCATGACTTGAGTAAGCAGCTGAGAACTCAGCTGCACATCTGGATGCACAGTCTAAAGAAAATGTATTTGCCAAACTTTGTTTGTCTTTTTTGGTTCTAGCAGGCATCATATCCACAACAAATTTAGAATTTTTAATAAACTTTCTATGGCTGGCCGAGAGATGCCGTGTATCGAGAAAAGTTTGTGGGGAAACATCCATATCACCTGCTTCATACATTTCAGAGAGAGCTGTGTGAGCTGCACTGTCAGCATCTGTTGTCAAAAATTCTACCTCAATTTGATCTTTCTTTAAGTCCCTGAAACACTCTGCAGCTAACTGTTTTTCATTACCAATTGATTCTGACATGTGCAAATCAGATGTGCAGTCTGGGTTGTTGACACAAGAAATGTTGTCAACTAAACTGTGCTTTGAACAGAGCTTTGATTTTGTGTTTAAAGCCAAAATTTGATGATCACTAGTTTGGTTCTCAGTGGCCACATAGGTTACCTGAGTGGCTGGCTGAAAAGGGGTTTTCCCAACACCTGAACAAAGTGGATTGTTGTACATTGCATCAGTTGATAAACTAATGTTATTTAAATTTGTTCCCCTGTATTTATTTATTTCCCTTATTTCCACCCTCCTGGCTCTCATATCCTTTGTGTTCTGAGATTTTATATTATCACAAACTCTGTTCGCAGCTTTCTGCATCCCTGAATGGGATGGTGGAGGTATATCGGCACTCATGCACAGGACACGGAAACTCTCACTTCCAATGGGACATTTTGAGAGGCCTATCTGAAGTCCAGTATTGGCAGTGGAAGATCGACGTCCCCTTCTCATTCCACTACCCTCTACCTCCTTGTACAGTTTATGGTACTCTGACAGGTATGTACAGTCAGTGCATTTAAGTCTCTCTATCCAGTTAAGTCCCCACTGCTGTTCATTGTCTATGTCCATGACAATGTCCCCCTTACACATAGGCGAAGTCTTGGCGTGCTGGCGGAATGCCTCATTGTACAGTTTGTCAGTCTCTCCAACATGCAACAGGTGGTAAACATCAGCAGCAGTCCTGCAGATTAAAGAAAACCCATTGACTACTTTGAAAACTTCTAAATAAGCCTTTTAAGTATGTGATAGTGTTCGACATTTCTGAATTATCTCCCCTGGCAGATCAAATGCATATTCTATTTCTATCCCCCTCAAGCCCTTAATTAGGGTGTAACAACACTGTTTTTTATATGGTATTGAACAAACCACTCATATATGTATGAGAATTTGATCCCTTGCTGTACCTAATAACTGAAAACTGTCCATTATATTAAACTTTTATTAAGTGATCTCGTTAAAGGACAAATACTTGAACTTGGTAAGTTTATCCACCCATATCATTTAGCAGTGAGCATCTTGTATTCCCTACAAGTATTTCAAAGTCTAGGCCAAAGGAATAAATAGTTTAAAGTGTTATTACCTTTCACTTTTTGTTTTCAGGGTACTCTTATCCTCCTCAGGGGTGTTTTCCTTCCTTGGCCTTAATAGACGGTACGGTTCACTTGTCAGTGTTTGAACTTGCTGGACACCAGCCACCCCTACACTGCACACTTTCTTGTGGAGCTCAGTTGTCAACCTGACAGTTTTTGGCACTTTAAAGTTGCTTTGCTTTTCACTGGTGAATTTTTTGCCTGAATTCCAAGCTTTATGTCCCATTCTAAAAGATGTTATCGAATTCCTTCGATGTCTCCCCATGTTTCAAGAGTAGGTTCAAGATGTTGACACTATGAATTTTTCTTTGGAATGAAAGCATCAACATTGGTTCTTGACCTCCCATAGTTAAAATACCAAATATGGACCTGTCATTTATATATTGGCCTATGTAAACAAGGCAGGGGTACCAGTTCCAGCAAGCTCACTGAGTCCAGCTTCTTTTATGACTTAAGCTTATTAGTGTCACAACCAAATTCCATGTTATGTACCAGACTTTGCTATCCTCAGTTGTTATCAGCAAAGGTCAGCAAACAACTTACCATTAATAAATTAAAAATATGAAAGCCTAATTTGCTTTGAATTTCCAAGTATTGTCTATCATACGGGGTCGAAAAGATACTTTTGGGGGGATATGTTCGAAGCAGCGTCTGGCAACCATGGAATTGACCTGTGAACCCATCCTTGTGTGAAACAAGAATAAACAATAAAGGCCTGTGTACTGTCATAGAAAGTTCTTTATTAAAACAGAAGTTCATTTTGTAATCAGTTGACAAAATCTAAATAATTTAACCCTCACAGCTCTTTTGGTACATCAGATATGTGTATATGGGTGTCATATAGACCTGTCAGATAGGAAAAAGTATTGAACTTGAAACAATTTCCATTTGTTTCCAAGAAGCTACATCTATTTACAATGAATACATCACAAATTTGACAAGTGCAGTTTTAGACAGTTGTGTCTACAGGTTCTACTACACTAAATCAGAACTGGTTGTGACAGTGCGGTTTTCGTAGGGAGCCTTCAGTACAGATCAAGAGACATATGCAGGCTGTGATTGGATGATATTGTGTAAGATTTTTATGTCTTTTAAATGCACATCCATCCAGTAATTAAAACTGCCCATATTTTTCAATATTTGGTGCTGACTTTTTGAACAAGATGACTTGTGCTTTATGTGAGCACAGATATTTTCAAGCAGGTGATATTTGGTGCGGAACTGGGGTTGGTGTGTTCAGCTTCCTGTACTCGGAAAAGGAGCTGGGTAAACTAGCCAAAATTTGTGTTTTTATTGCAGCTTTAAGGCCAGACTGTGCACATATGTAAATGTTATGGCTGTTGAATGCCTAGTTGTTTTTTAAAAAGCTATAACGTTACTATAGAAGTCTATGGGAAAACATTTGGTTGTGTGTAACCTACAGGTTCTACTACACTAAATCAGAACTGGTTGTGACAGTGCGGTTTTCGTAGGGAGCCTTCAGTACAGATCAAGAGACATATGCAGGCTGTGATTGGATGATATTGTGTAAGATTTTTATGTCTTTTAAATGCACATCCATCCAGTAATTAAAACTGCCCATATTTTTCAATATTTGGTGCTGACTTTTTGAACAAGATGACTTGTGCTTTATGTGAGCACAGATATTTTCAAGCAGGTGATATTTGGTGCGGAACTGGGGTTGGTGTGTTCAGCTTCCTGTACTCGGAAAAGGAGCTGGGTAAACTAGCCAAAATTTGTGTTTTTATTGCAGCTTTAAGGCCAGACTGTGCACATATGTAAATGTTATGGCTGTTGAATGCCTAGTTGTTTTTTAAAAAGCTATAACGTTACTATAGAAGTCTATGGGAAAACATTTGGTTGTGTGTAACCTGTAGGGTAAGTGCATATTTCAGCATTTCCTAATTTATATGTTTTTCTGTATATCTATTGCCATGGAGACCTTTTGGGATAATTGTAGAGGCAAATTTGAACGCAAAATGGGTGAAGCGAGTGGGAAATGGGGTTGTAAGGAATGGTTGGGCTGCCGTGATAAGCAGGGCTATGGTCGTTGCTTCTTTTTGTGGCCGTCAAAGGCGCGGACAGAGGAGAGAGCTCACAGAATAGCCCTCTGCATTGTGCATAAATGCCTTCCAGATGGTTTTAGCAACACTGACAACTTTGGCAACAAAGTTGAAGTGAGCCATCTCTGTCATAACGCCTCTTGTGTGAATGTTGAGCATTTGAAAGTAGAGTCCCATGAAATTAACATGGAGAGACTTCACTGTCGACAACAGGGCTTGTGCACCAAAAGTCATAAACCCTACTGTTTGGTGTAAGTTATGTATCTGATCATTATATCTTTCTGTTTGGGGCAATTTTTAAGATGGATTATCCTATTTTGGGTGTAAATTTCTCAAATATGCATTTCTTTTCAATAACATGTCTTTCGAATAATGAACTTTTCTACAATGATGGAGTTTGAATAGTTCTAACTTTTTCCTTGCACGGCGGTCCTTACTTTTCTGTGATTTCTTGTATGTTTTAGCTTTAAGTACTTTATTATGACTTTTGCTTATCTCATCATCTATTTTTCCTTTTGCAGTGACAGCACAGCCAAGCCCTAATCGAAGATTGCGAATTGACTTTACCGGACTCTGGCAGTTGACGCTATGAACAGCACTGTGAGCTCTACCTTGGAAGTTACGAGCAAAGGTGGTATCGCGAGGTAATGACCGGCGCAATGCCTTGTTTGTTGCCTCACACTTTTGACTATTGAGGTTGAATTGCGTCTTTTCGATCATGTTCGGGCCGAGACGAAAATCAGTGCATTTTCTCAAATTTTGAAAGTTAGTTTCATTGTTTCCAATTTTGAAGTTTTTATCTAAATATTTACTTTGCAATAACCAATTTTTCTTCTCCCCCTTGCAAACAAATGACTGCCTTCTACATTTTCTGTGATCACCCATGTAACAGTTTGCAATAGCATCAGAAGTACATGAAAGAGATGTCTTCAACTTTGTCAGGTTACCTGCATGACTTGAGTAAGCAGCTGAGAACTCAGCTGCACATCTGGATGCACAGTCTAAAGAAAATGTATTTGCCAAACTTTGTTTGTCTTTTTTGGTTCTAGCAGGCATCATATCCACAACAAATTTAGAATTTTTAATAAACTTTCTATGGCTGGCCGAGAGATGCCGTGTATCGAGAAAAGTTTGTGGGGAAACATCCATATCACCTGCTTCATACATTTCAGAGAGAGCTGTGTGAGCTGCACTGTCAGCATCTGTTGTCAAAAATTCTACCTCAATTTGATCTTTCTTTAAGTCCCTGAAACACTCTGCAGCTAACTGTTTTTCATTACCAATTGATTCTGACATGTGCAAATCAGATGTGCAGTCTGGGTTGTTGACACAAGAAATGTTGTCAACTAAACTGTGCTTTGAACAGAGCTTTGATTTTGTGTTTAAAGCCAAAATTTGATGATCACTAGTTTGGTTCTCAGTGGCCACATAGGTTACCTGAGTGGCTGGCTGAAAAGGGGTTTTCCCAACACCTGAACAAAGTGGATTGTTGTACATTGCATCAGTTGATAAACTAATGTTATTTAAATTTGTTCCCCTGTATTTATTTATTTCCCTTATTTCCACCCTCCTGGCTCTCATATCCTTTGTGTTCTGAGATTTTATATTATCACAAACTCTGTTCGCAGCTTTCTGCATCCCTGAATGGGATGGTGGAGGTATATCGGCACTCATGCACAGGACACGGAAACTCTCACTTCCAATGGGACATTTTGAGAGGCCTATCTGAAGTCCAGTATTGGCAGTGGAAGATCGACGTCCCCTTCTCATTCCACTACCCTCTACCTCCTTGTACAGTTTATGGTACTCTGACAGGTATGTACAGTCAGTGCATTTAAGTCTCTCTATCCAGTTAAGTCCCCACTGCTGTTCATTGTCTATGTCCATGACAATGTCCCCCTTACACATAGGCGAAGTCTTGGCGTGCTGGCGGAATGCCTCATTGTACAGTTTGTCAGTCTCTCCAACATGCAACAGGTGGTAAACATCAGCAGCAGTCCTGCAGATTAAAGAAAACCCATTGACTACTTTGAAAACTTCTAAATAAGCCTTTTAAGTATGTGATAGTGTTCGACATTTCTGAATTATCTCCCCTGGCAGATCAAATGCATATTCTATTTCTATCCCCCTCAAGCCCTTAATTAGGGTGTAACAACACTGTTTTTTATATGGTATTGAACAAACCACTCATATATGTATGAGAATTTGATCCCTTGCTGTACCTAATAACTGAAAACTGTCCATTATATTAAACTTTTATTAAGTGATCTCGTTAAAGGACAAATACTTGAACTTGGTAAGTTTATCCACCCATATCATTTAGCAGTGAGCATCTTGTATTCCCTACAAGTATTTCAAAGTCTAGGCCAAAGGAATAAATAGTTTAAAGTGTTATTACCTTTCACTTTTTGTTTTCAGGGTACTCTTATCCTCCTCAGGGGTGTTTTCCTTCCTTGGCCTTAATAGACGGTACGGTTCACTTGTCAGTGTTTGAACTTGCTGGACACCAGCCACCCCTACACTGCACACTTTCTTGTGGAGCTCAGTTGTCAACCTGACAGTTTTTGGCACTTTAAAGTTGCTTTGCTTTTCACTGGTGAATTTTTTGCCTGAATTCCAAGCTTTATGTCCCATTCTAAAAGATGTTATCGAATTCCTTCGATGTCTCCCCATGTTTCAAGAGTAGGTTCAAGATGTTGACACTATGAATTTTTCTTTGGAATGAAAGCATCAACATTGGTTCTTGACCTCCCATAGTTAAAATACCAAATATGGACCTGTCATTTATATATTGGCCTATGTAAACAAGGCAGGGGTACCAGTTCCAGCAAGCTCACTGAGTCCAGCTTCTTTTATGACTTAAGCTTATTAGTGTCACAACCAAATTCCATGTTATGTACCAGACTTTGCTATCCTCAGTTGTTATCAGCAAAGGTCAGCAAACAACTTACCATTAATAAATTAAAAATATGAAAGCCTAATTTGCTTTGAATTTCCAAGTATTGTCTATCATACGGGGTCGAAAAGATACTTTTGGGGGGATATGTTCGAAGCAGCGTCTGGCAACCATGGAATTGACCTGTGAACCCATCCTTGTGTGAAACAAGAATAAACAATAAAGGCCTGTGTACTGTCATAGAAAGTTCTTTATTAAAACAGAAGTTCATTTTGTAATCAGTTGACAAAATCTAAATAATTTAACCCTCACAGCTCTTTTGGTACATCAGATATGTGTATATGGGTGTCATATAGACCTGTCAGATAGGAAAAAGTATTGAACTTGAAACAATTTCCATTTGTTTCCAAGAAGCTACATCTATTTACAATGAATACATCACAAATTTGACAAGTGCAGTTTTAGACAGTTGTGTCTACAGGTTCTACTACACTAAATCAGAACTGGTTGTGACAGTGCGGTTTTCGTAGGGAGCCTTCAGTACAGATCAAGAGACATATGCAGGCTGTGATTGGATGATATTGTGTAAGATTTTTATGTCTTTTAAATGCACATCCATCCAGTAATTAAAACTGCCCATATTTTTCAATATTTGGTGCTGACTTTTTGAACAAGATGACTTGTGCTTTATGTGAGCACAGATATTTTCAAGCAGGTGATATTTGGTGCGGAACTGGGGTTGGTGTGTTCAGCTTCCTGTACTCGGAAAAGGAGCTGGGTAAACTAGCCAAAATTTGTGTTTTTATTGCAGCTTTAAGGCCAGACTGTGCACATATGTAAATGTTATGGCTGTTGAATGCCTAGTTGTTTTTTAAAAAGCTATAACGTTACTATAGAAGTCTATGGGAAAACATTTGGTTGTGTGTAACCTGTAGGGTAAGTGCATATTTCAGCATTTCCTAATTTATATGTTTTTCTGTATATCTATTGCCATGGAGACCTTTTGGGATAATTGTAGAGGCAAATTTGAACGCAAAATGGGTGAAGCGAGTGGGAAATGGGGTTGTAAGGAATGGTTGGGCTGCCGTGATAAGCAGGGCTATGGTCGTTGCTTCTTTTTGTGGCCGTCAAAGGCGCGGACAGAGGAGAGAGCTCACAGAATAGCCCTCTGCATTGTGCATAAATGCCTTCCAGATGGTTTTAGCAACACTGACAACTTTGGCAACAAAGTTGAAGTGAGCCATCTCTGTCATAACGCCTCTTGTGTGAATGTTGAGCATTTGAAAGTAGAGTCCCATGAAATTAACATGGAGAGACTTCACTGTCGACAACAGGGCTTGTGCACCAAAAGTCATAAACCCTACTGTTTGGTGTAAGTTATGTATCTGATCATTATATCTTTCTGTTTGGGGCAATTTTTAAGATGGATTATCCTATTTTGGGTGTAAATTTCTCAAATATGCATTTCTTTTCAATAACATGTCTTTCGAATAATGAACTTTTCTACAATGATGGAGTTTGAATAGTTCTAACTTTTTCCTTGCACGGCGGTCCTTACTTTTCTGTGATTTCTTGTATGTTTTAGCTTTAAGTACTTTATTATGACTTTTGCTTATCTCATCATCTATTTTTCCTTTTGCAGTGACAGCACAGCCAAGCCCTAATCGAAGATTGCGAATTGACTTTACCGGACTCTGGCAGTTGACGCTATGAACAGCACTGTGAGCTCTACCTTGGAAGTTACGAGCAAAGGTGGTATCGCGAGGTAATGACCGGCGCAATGCCTTGTTTGTTGCCTCACACTTTTGACTATTGAGGTTGAATTGCGTCTTTTCGATCATGTTCGGGCCGAGACGAAAATCAGTGCATTTTCTCAAATTTTGAAAGTTAGTTTCATTGTTTCCAATTTTGAAGTTTTTATCTAAATATTTACTTTGCAATAACCAATTTTTCTTCTCCCCCTTGCAAACAAATGACTGCCTTCTACATTTTCTGTGATCACCCATGTAACAGTTTGCAATAGCATCAGAAGTACATGAAAGAGATGTCTTCAACTTTGTCAGGTTACCTGCATGACTTGAGTAAGCAGCTGAGAACTCAGCTGCACATCTGGATGCACAGTCTAAAGAAAATGTATTTGCCAAACTTTGTTTGTCTTTTTTGGTTCTAGCAGGCATCATATCCACAACAAATTTAGAATTTTTAATAAACTTTCTATGGCTGGCCGAGAGATGCCGTGTATCGAGAAAAGTTTGTGGGGAAACATCCATATCACCTGCTTCATACATTTCAGAGAGAGCTGTGTGAGCTGCACTGTCAGCATCTGTTGTCAAAAATTCTACCTCAATTTGATCTTTCTTTAAGTCCCTGAAACACTCTGCAGCTAACTGTTTTTCATTACCAATTGATTCTGACATGTGCAAATCAGATGTGCAGTCTGGGTTGTTGACACAAGAAATGTTGTCAACTAAACTGTGCTTTGAACAGAGCTTTGATTTTGTGTTTAAAGCCAAAATTTGATGATCACTAGTTTGGTTCTCAGTGGCCACATAGGTTACCTGAGTGGCTGGCTGAAAAGGGGTTTTCCCAACACCTGAACAAAGTGGATTGTTGTACATTGCATCAGTTGATAAACTAATGTTATTTAAATTTGTTCCCCTGTATTTATTTATTTCCCTTATTTCCACCCTCCTGGCTCTCATATCCTTTGTGTTCTGAGATTTTATATTATCACAAACTCTGTTCGCAGCTTTCTGCATCCCTGAATGGGATGGTGGAGGTATATCGGCACTCATGCACAGGACACGGAAACTCTCACTTCCAATGGGACATTTTGAGAGGCCTATCTGAAGTCCAGTATTGGCAGTGGAAGATCGACGTCCCCTTCTCATTCCACTACCCTCTACCTCCTTGTACAGTTTATGGTACTCTGACAGGTATGTACAGTCAGTGCATTTAAGTCTCTCTATCCAGTTAAGTCCCCACTGCTGTTCATTGTCTATGTCCATGACAATGTCCCCCTTACACATAGGCGAAGTCTTGGCGTGCTGGCGGAATGCCTCATTGTACAGTTTGTCAGTCTCTCCAACATGCAACAGGTGGTAAACATCAGCAGCAGTCCTGCAGATTAAAGAAAACCCATTGACTACTTTGAAAACTTCTAAATAAGCCTTTTAAGTATGTGATAGTGTTCGACATTTCTGAATTATCTCCCCTGGCAGATCAAATGCATATTCTATTTCTATCCCCCTCAAGCCCTTAATTAGGGTGTAACAACACTGTTTTTTATATGGTATTGAACAAACCACTCATATATGTATGAGAATTTGATCCCTTGCTGTACCTAATAACTGAAAACTGTCCATTATATTAAACTTTTATTAAGTGATCTCGTTAAAGGACAAATACTTGAACTTGGTAAGTTTATCCACCCATATCATTTAGCAGTGAGCATCTTGTATTCCCTACAAGTATTTCAAAGTCTAGGCCAAAGGAATAAATAGTTTAAAGTGTTATTACCTTTCACTTTTTGTTTTCAGGGTACTCTTATCCTCCTCAGGGGTGTTTTCCTTCCTTGGCCTTAATAGACGGTACGGTTCACTTGTCAGTGTTTGAACTTGCTGGACACCAGCCACCCCTACACTGCACACTTTCTTGTGGAGCTCAGTTGTCAACCTGACAGTTTTTGGCACTTTAAAGTTGCTTTGCTTTTCACTGGTGAATTTTTTGCCTGAATTCCAAGCTTTATGTCCCATTCTAAAAGATGTTATCGAATTCCTTCGATGTCTCCCCATGTTTCAAGAGTAGGTTCAAGATGTTGACACTATGAATTTTTCTTTGGAATGAAAGCATCAACATTGGTTCTTGACCTCCCATAGTTAAAATACCAAATATGGACCTGTCATTTATATATTGGCCTATGTAAACAAGGCAGGGGTACCAGTTCCAGCAAGCTCACTGAGTCCAGCTTCTTTTATGACTTAAGCTTATTAGTGTCACAACCAAATTCCATGTTATGTACCAGACTTTGCTATCCTCAGTTGTTATCAGCAAAGGTCAGCAAACAACTTACCATTAATAAATTAAAAATATGAAAGCCTAATTTGCTTTGAATTTCCAAGTATTGTCTATCATACGGGGTCGAAAAGATACTTTTGGGGGGATATGTTCGAAGCAGCGTCTGGCAACCATGGAATTGACCTGTGAACCCATCCTTGTGTGAAACAAGAATAAACAATAAAGGCCTGTGTACTGTCATAGAAAGTTCTTTATTAAAACAGAAGTTCATTTTGTAATCAGTTGACAAAATCTAAATAATTTAACCCTCACAGCTCTTTTGGTACATCAGATATGTGTATATGGGTGTCATATAGACCTGTCAGATAGGAAAAAGTATTGAACTTGAAACAATTTCCATTTGTTTCCAAGAAGCTACATCTATTTACAATGAATACATCACAAATTTGACAAGTGCAGTTTTAGACAGTTGTGTCTACAGGTTCTACTACACTAAATCAGAACTGGTTGTGACAGTGCGGTTTTCGTAGGGAGCCTTCAGTACAGATCAAGAGACATATGCAGGCTGTGATTGGATGATATTGTGTAAGATTTTTATGTCTTTTAAATGCACATCCATCCAGTAATTAAAACTGCCCATATTTTTCAATATTTGGTGCTGACTTTTTGAACAAGATGACTTGTGCTTTATGTGAGCACAGATATTTTCAAGCAGGTGATATTTGGTGCGGAACTGGGGTTGGTGTGTTCAGCTTCCTGTACTCGGAAAAGGAGCTGGGTAAACTAGCCAAAATTTGTGTTTTTATTGCAGCTTTAAGGCCAGACTGTGCACATATGTAAATGTTATGGCTGTTGAATGCCTAGTTGTTTTTTAAAAAGCTATAACGTTACTATAGAAGTCTATGGGAAAACATTTGGTTGTGTGTAACCTGTAGGGTAAGTGCATATTTCAGCATTTCCTAATTTATATGTTTTTCTGTATATCTATTGCCATGGAGACCTTTTGGGATAATTGTAGAGGCAAATTTGAACGCAAAATGGGTGAAGCGAGTGGGAAATGGGGTTGTAAGGAATGGTTGGGCTGCCGTGATAAGCAGGGCTATGGTCGTTGCTTCTTTTTGTGGCCGTCAAAGGCGCGGACAGAGGAGAGAGCTCACAGAATAGCCCTCTGCATTGTGCATAAATGCCTTCCAGATGGTTTTAGCAACACTGACAACTTTGGCAACAAAGTTGAAGTGAGCCATCTCTGTCATAACGCCTCTTGTGTGAATGTTGAGCATTTGAAAGTAGAGTCCCATGAAATTAACATGGAGAGACTTCACTGTCGACAACAGGGCTTGTGCACCAAAAGTCATAAACCCTACTGTTTGGTGTAAGTTATGTATCTGATCATTATATCTTTCTGTTTGGGGCAATTTTTAAGATGGATTATCCTATTTTGGGTGTAAATTTCTCAAATATGCATTTCTTTTCAATAACATGTCTTTCGAATAATGAACTTTTCTACAATGATGGAGTTTGAATAGTTCTAACTTTTTCCTTGCACGGCGGTCCTTACTTTTCTGTGATTTCTTGTATGTTTTAGCTTTAAGTACTTTATTATGACTTTTGCTTATCTCATCATCTATTTTTCCTTTTGCAGTGACAGCACAGCCAAGCCCTAATCGAAGATTGCGAATTGACTTTACCGGACTCTGGCAGTTGACGCTATGAACAGCACTGTGAGCTCTACCTTGGAAGTTACGAGCAAAGGTGGTATCGCGAGGTAATGACCGGCGCAATGCCTTGTTTGTTGCCTCACACTTTTGACTATTGAGGTTGAATTGCGTCTTTTCGATCATGTTCGGGCCGAGACGAAAATCAGTGCATTTTCTCAAATTTTGAAAGTTAGTTTCATTGTTTCCAATTTTGAAGTTTTTATCTAAATATTTACTTTGCAATAACCAATTTTTCTTCTCCCCCTTGCAAACAAATGACTGCCTTCTACATTTTCTGTGATCACCCATGTAACAGTTTGCAATAGCATCAGAAGTACATGAAAGAGATGTCTTCAACTTTGTCAGGTTACCTGCATGACTTGAGTAAGCAGCTGAGAACTCAGCTGCACATCTGGATGCACAGTCTAAAGAAAATGTATTTGCCAAACTTTGTTTGTCTTTTTTGGTTCTAGCAGGCATCATATCCACAACAAATTTAGAATTTTTAATAAACTTTCTATGGCTGGCCGAGAGATGCCGTGTATCGAGAAAAGTTTGTGGGGAAACATCCATATCACCTGCTTCATACATTTCAGAGAGAGCTGTGTGAGCTGCACTGTCAGCATCTGTTGTCAAAAATTCTACCTCAATTTGATCTTTCTTTAAGTCCCTGAAACACTCTGCAGCTAACTGTTTTTCATTACCAATTGATTCTGACATGTGCAAATCAGATGTGCAGTCTGGGTTGTTGACACAAGAAATGTTGTCAACTAAACTGTGCTTTGAACAGAGCTTTGATTTTGTGTTTAAAGCCAAAATTTGATGATCACTAGTTTGGTTCTCAGTGGCCACATAGGTTACCTGAGTGGCTGGCTGAAAAGGGGTTTTCCCAACACCTGAACAAAGTGGATTGTTGTACATTGCATCAGTTGATAAACTAATGTTATTTAAATTTGTTCCCCTGTATTTATTTATTTCCCTTATTTCCACCCTCCTGGCTCTCATATCCTTTGTGTTCTGAGATTTTATATTATCACAAACTCTGTTCGCAGCTTTCTGCATCCCTGAATGGGATGGTGGAGGTATATCGGCACTCATGCACAGGACACGGAAACTCTCACTTCCAATGGGACATTTTGAGAGGCCTATCTGAAGTCCAGTATTGGCAGTGGAAGATCGACGTCCCCTTCTCATTCCACTACCCTCTACCTCCTTGTACAGTTTATGGTACTCTGACAGGTATGTACAGTCAGTGCATTTAAGTCTCTCTATCCAGTTAAGTCCCCACTGCTGTTCATTGTCTATGTCCATGACAATGTCCCCCTTACACATAGGCGAAGTCTTGGCGTGCTGGCGGAATGCCTCATTGTACAGTTTGTCAGTCTCTCCAACATGCAACAGGTGGTAAACATCAGCAGCAGTCCTGCAGATTAAAGAAAACCCATTGACTACTTTGAAAACTTCTAAATAAGCCTTTTAAGTATGTGATAGTGTTCGACATTTCTGAATTATCTCCCCTGGCAGATCAAATGCATATTCTATTTCTATCCCCCTCAAGCCCTTAATTAGGGTGTAACAACACTGTTTTTTATATGGTATTGAACAAACCACTCATATATGTATGAGAATTTGATCCCTTGCTGTACCTAATAACTGAAAACTGTCCATTATATTAAACTTTTATTAAGTGATCTCGTTAAAGGACAAATACTTGAACTTGGTAAGTTTATCCACCCATATCATTTAGCAGTGAGCATCTTGTATTCCCTACAAGTATTTCAAAGTCTAGGCCAAAGGAATAAATAGTTTAAAGTGTTATTACCTTTCACTTTTTGTTTTCAGGGTACTCTTATCCTCCTCAGGGGTGTTTTCCTTCCTTGGCCTTAATAGACGGTACGGTTCACTTGTCAGTGTTTGAACTTGCTGGACACCAGCCACCCCTACACTGCACACTTTCTTGTGGAGCTCAGTTGTCAACCTGACAGTTTTTGGCACTTTAAAGTTGCTTTGCTTTTCACTGGTGAATTTTTTGCCTGAATTCCAAGCTTTATGTCCCATTCTAAAAGATGTTATCGAATTCCTTCGATGTCTCCCCATGTTTCAAGAGTAGGTTCAAGATGTTGACACTATGAATTTTTCTTTGGAATGAAAGCATCAACATTGGTTCTTGACCTCCCATAGTTAAAATACCAAATATGGACCTGTCATTTATATATTGGCCTATGTAAACAAGGCAGGGGTACCAGTTCCAGCAAGCTCACTGAGTCCAGCTTCTTTTATGACTTAAGCTTATTAGTGTCACAACCAAATTCCATGTTATGTACCAGACTTTGCTATCCTCAGTTGTTATCAGCAAAGGTCAGCAAACAACTTACCATTAATAAATTAAAAATATGAAAGCCTAATTTGCTTTGAATTTCCAAGTATTGTCTATCATACGGGGTCGAAAAGATACTTTTGGGGGGATATGTTCGAAGCAGCGTCTGGCAACCATGGAATTGACCTGTGAACCCATCCTTGTGTGAAACAAGAATAAACAATAAAGGCCTGTGTACTGTCATAGAAAGTTCTTTATTAAAACAGAAGTTCATTTTGTAATCAGTTGACAAAATCTAAATAATTTAACCCTCACAGCTCTTTTGGTACATCAGATATGTGTATATGGGTGTCATATAGACCTGTCAGATAGGAAAAAGTATTGAACTTGAAACAATTTCCATTTGTTTCCAAGAAGCTACATCTATTTACAATGAATACATCACAAATTTGACAAGTGCAGTTTTAGACAGTTGTGTCTACAGGTTCTACTACACTAAATCAGAACTGGTTGTGACAGTGCGGTTTTCGTAGGGAGCCTTCAGTACAGATCAAGAGACATATGCAGGCTGTGATTGGATGATATTGTGTAAGATTTTTATGTCTTTTAAATGCACATCCATCCAGTAATTAAAACTGCCCATATTTTTCAATATTTGGTGCTGACTTTTTGAACAAGATGACTTGTGCTTTATGTGAGCACAGATATTTTCAAGCAGGTGATATTTGGTGCGGAACTGGGGTTGGTGTGTTCAGCTTCCTGTACTCGGAAAAGGAGCTGGGTAAACTAGCCAAAATTTGTGTTTTTATTGCAGCTTTAAGGCCAGACTGTGCACATATGTAAATGTTATGGCTGTTGAATGCCTAGTTGTTTTTTAAAAAGCTATAACGTTACTATAGAAGTCTATGGGAAAACATTTGGTTGTGTGTAACCTGTAGGGTAAGTGCATATTTCAGCATTTCCTAATTTATATGTTTTTCTGTATATCTATTGCCATGGAGACCTTTTGGGATAATTGTAGAGGCAAATTTGAACGCAAAATGGGTGAAGCGAGTGGGAAATGGGGTTGTAAGGAATGGTTGGGCTGCCGTGATAAGCAGGGCTATGGTCGTTGCTTCTTTTTGTGGCCGTCAAAGGCGCGGACAGAGGAGAGAGCTCACAGAATAGCCCTCTGCATTGTGCATAAATGCCTTCCAGATGGTTTTAGCAACACTGACAACTTTGGCAACAAAGTTGAAGTGAGCCATCTCTGTCATAACGCCTCTTGTGTGAATGTTGAGCATTTGAAAGTAGAGTCCCATGAAATTAACATGGAGAGACTTCACTGTCGACAACAGGGCTTGTGCACCAAAAGTCATAAACCCTACTGTTTGGTGTAAGTTATGTATCTGATCATTATATCTTTCTGTTTGGGGCAATTTTTAAGATGGATTATCCTATTTTGGGTGTAAATTTCTCAAATATGCATTTCTTTTCAATAACATGTCTTTCGAATAATGAACTTTTCTACAATGATGGAGTTTGAATAGTTCTAACTTTTTCCTTGCACGGCGGTCCTTACTTTTCTGTGATTTCTTGTATGTTTTAGCTTTAAGTACTTTATTATGACTTTTGCTTATCTCATCATCTATTTTTCCTTTTGCAGTGACAGCACAGCCAAGCCCTAATCGAAGATTGCGAATTGACTTTACCGGACTCTGGCAGTTGACGCTATGAACAGCACTGTGAGCTCTACCTTGGAAGTTACGAGCAAAGGTGGTATCGCGAGGTAATGACCGGCGCAATGCCTTGTTTGTTGCCTCACACTTTTGACTATTGAGGTTGAATTGCGTCTTTTCGATCATGTTCGGGCCGAGACGAAAATCAGTGCATTTTCTCAAATTTTGAAAGTTAGTTTCATTGTTTCCAATTTTGAAGTTTTTATCTAAATATTTACTTTGCAATAACCAATTTTTCTTCTCCCCCTTGCAAACAAATGACTGCCTTCTACATTTTCTGTGATCACCCATGTAACAGTTTGCAATAGCATCAGAAGTACATGAAAGAGATGTCTTCAACTTTGTCAGGTTACCTGCATGACTTGAGTAAGCAGCTGAGAACTCAGCTGCACATCTGGATGCACAGTCTAAAGAAAATGTATTTGCCAAACTTTGTTTGTCTTTTTTGGTTCTAGCAGGCATCATATCCACAACAAATTTAGAATTTTTAATAAACTTTCTATGGCTGGCCGAGAGATGCCGTGTATCGAGAAAAGTTTGTGGGGAAACATCCATATCACCTGCTTCATACATTTCAGAGAGAGCTGTGTGAGCTGCACTGTCAGCATCTGTTGTCAAAAATTCTACCTCAATTTGATCTTTCTTTAAGTCCCTGAAACACTCTGCAGCTAACTGTTTTTCATTACCAATTGATTCTGACATGTGCAAATCAGATGTGCAGTCTGGGTTGTTGACACAAGAAATGTTGTCAACTAAACTGTGCTTTGAACAGAGCTTTGATTTTGTGTTTAAAGCCAAAATTTGATGATCACTAGTTTGGTTCTCAGTGGCCACATAGGTTACCTGAGTGGCTGGCTGAAAAGGGGTTTTCCCAACACCTGAACAAAGTGGATTGTTGTACATTGCATCAGTTGATAAACTAATGTTATTTAAATTTGTTCCCCTGTATTTATTTATTTCCCTTATTTCCACCCTCCTGGCTCTCATATCCTTTGTGTTCTGAGATTTTATATTATCACAAACTCTGTTCGCAGCTTTCTGCATCCCTGAATGGGATGGTGGAGGTATATCGGCACTCATGCACAGGACACGGAAACTCTCACTTCCAATGGGACATTTTGAGAGGCCTATCTGAAGTCCAGTATTGGCAGTGGAAGATCGACGTCCCCTTCTCATTCCACTACCCTCTACCTCCTTGTACAGTTTATGGTACTCTGACAGGTATGTACAGTCAGTGCATTTAAGTCTCTCTATCCAGTTAAGTCCCCACTGCTGTTCATTGTCTATGTCCATGACAATGTCCCCCTTACACATAGGCGAAGTCTTGGCGTGCTGGCGGAATGCCTCATTGTACAGTTTGTCAGTCTCTCCAACATGCAACAGGTGGTAAACATCAGCAGCAGTCCTGCAGATTAAAGAAAACCCATTGACTACTTTGAAAACTTCTAAATAAGCCTTTTAAGTATGTGATAGTGTTCGACATTTCTGAATTATCTCCCCTGGCAGATCAAATGCATATTCTATTTCTATCCCCCTCAAGCCCTTAATTAGGGTGTAACAACACTGTTTTTTATATGGTATTGAACAAACCACTCATATATGTATGAGAATTTGATCCCTTGCTGTACCTAATAACTGAAAACTGTCCATTATATTAAACTTTTATTAAGTGATCTCGTTAAAGGACAAATACTTGAACTTGGTAAGTTTATCCACCCATATCATTTAGCAGTGAGCATCTTGTATTCCCTACAAGTATTTCAAAGTCTAGGCCAAAGGAATAAATAGTTTAAAGTGTTATTACCTTTCACTTTTTGTTTTCAGGGTACTCTTATCCTCCTCAGGGGTGTTTTCCTTCCTTGGCCTTAATAGACGGTACGGTTCACTTGTCAGTGTTTGAACTTGCTGGACACCAGCCACCCCTACACTGCACACTTTCTTGTGGAGCTCAGTTGTCAACCTGACAGTTTTTGGCACTTTAAAGTTGCTTTGCTTTTCACTGGTGAATTTTTTGCCTGAATTCCAAGCTTTATGTCCCATTCTAAAAGATGTTATCGAATTCCTTCGATGTCTCCCCATGTTTCAAGAGTAGGTTCAAGATGTTGACACTATGAATTTTTCTTTGGAATGAAAGCATCAACATTGGTTCTTGACCTCCCATAGTTAAAATACCAAATATGGACCTGTCATTTATATATTGGCCTATGTAAACAAGGCAGGGGTACCAGTTCCAGCAAGCTCACTGAGTCCAGCTTCTTTTATGACTTAAGCTTATTAGTGTCACAACCAAATTCCATGTTATGTACCAGACTTTGCTATCCTCAGTTGTTATCAGCAAAGGTCAGCAAACAACTTACCATTAATAAATTAAAAATATGAAAGCCTAATTTGCTTTGAATTTCCAAGTATTGTCTATCATACGGGGTCGAAAAGATACTTTTGGGGGGATATGTTCGAAGCAGCGTCTGGCAACCATGGAATTGACCTGTGAACCCATCCTTGTGTGAAACAAGAATAAACAATAAAGGCCTGTGTACTGTCATAGAAAGTTCTTTATTAAAACAGAAGTTCATTTTGTAATCAGTTGACAAAATCTAAATAATTTAACCCTCACAGCTCTTTTGGTACATCAGATATGTGTATATGGGTGTCATATAGACCTGTCAGATAGGAAAAAGTATTGAACTTGAAACAATTTCCATTTGTTTCCAAGAAGCTACATCTATTTACAATGAATACATCACAAATTTGACAAGTGCAGTTTTAGACAGTTGTGTCTACAGGTTCTACTACACTAAATCAGAACTGGTTGTGACAGTGCGGTTTTCGTAGGGAGCCTTCAGTACAGATCAAGAGACATATGCAGGCTGTGATTGGATGATATTGTGTAAGATTTTTATGTCTTTTAAATGCACATCCATCCAGTAATTAAAACTGCCCATATTTTTCAATATTTGGTGCTGACTTTTTGAACAAGATGACTTGTGCTTTATGTGAGCACAGATATTTTCAAGCAGGTGATATTTGGTGCGGAACTGGGGTTGGTGTTTCAGCTTCCTGTACTCGGAAAAGGAGCTGGGTAAACTAGCCAAAATTTGTGTTTTTATTGCAGCTTTAAGGCCAGACTGTGCACATATGTAAATGTTATGGCTGTTGAATGCCTAGTTGTTTTTTAAAAAGCTATAACGTTACTATAGAAGTCTATGGGAAAACATTTGGTTGTGTGTAACCTGTAGGGTAAGTGCATATTTCAGCATTTCCTAATTTATATGTTTTCTGTATATCTATTGCCATGGAGACCTTTTGGGATAATTGTAGAGGCAAATTTGAACGCAAAATGGGTGAAGCGAGTGGGAAATGGGGTTGTAAGGAATGGTTGGGCTGCCGTGATAAGCAGGGCTATGGTCGTTGCTTCTTTTTGTGGCCGTCAAAGGCGCGGACAGAGGAGAGAGCTCACAGAATAGCCCTCTGCATTGTGCATAAATGCCTTCCAGATGGTTTTAGCAACACTGACAACTTTGGCAACAAAGTTGAAGTGAGCCATCTCTGTCATAACGCCTCTTGTGTGAATGTTGAGCATTTGAAAGTAGAGTCCCATGAAATTAACATGGAGAGACTTCACTGTCGACAACAGGGCTTGTGCACCAAAAGTCATAAACCCTACTGTTTGGTGTAAGTTATGTATCTGATCATTATATCTTTCTGTTTGGGGCAATTTTTAAGATGGATTATCCTATTTTGGGTGTAAATTTCTCAAATATGCATTTCTTTTCAATAACATGTCTTTCGAATAATGAACTTTTCTACAATGATGGAGTTTGAATAGTTCTAACTTTTTCCTTGCACGGCGGTCCTTACTTTTCTGTGATTTCTTGTATGTTTTAGCTTTAAGTACTTTATTATGACTTTTGCTTATCTCATCATCTATTTTTCCTTTTGCAGTGACAGCACAGCCAAGCCCTAATCGAAGATTGCGAATTGACTTTACCGGACTCTGGCAGTTGACGCTATGAACAGCACTGTGAGCTCTACTTGGAAGTTACGAGCAAAGGTGGTATCGCGAGGTAATGACCGGCGCAATGCCTTGTTTGTTGCCTCACACTTTTGACTATTGAGGTTGAATTGCGTCTTTTCGATCATGTTCGGGCCGAGACGAAAATCAGTGCATTTTCTCAAATTTTGAAAGTTAGTTTCATTGTTTTCCAATTTTGAAGTTTTTATCTAAATATTTACTTTGCAATAACCAATTTTTCTTCTCCCCCTTGCAAACAAATGACTGCCTTCTACATTTTCTGTGATCACCCATGTAACAGTTTGCAATAGCATCAGAAGTACATGAAAGAGATGTCTTCAACTTTGTCAGGTTACCTGCATGACTTGAGTAAGCAGCTGAGAACTCAGCTGCACATCTGGATGCACAGTCTAAAGAAAATGTATTTGCCAAACTTTGTTTGTCTTTTTTGGTTCTAGCAGGCATCATATCCACAACAAATTTAGAATTTTTAATAAACTTTCTATGGCTGGCCGAGAGATGCCGTGTATCGAGAAAAGTTTGTGGGGAAACATCCATATCACCTGCTTCATACATTTCAGAGAGAGCTGTGTGAGCTGCACTGTCAGCATCTGTTGTCAAAATTCTACCTCAATTTGATCTTTCTTTAAGTCCCTGAAACACTCTGCAGCTAACTGTTTTTCATTACCAATTGATTCTGACATGTGCAAATCAGATGTGCAGTCTGGGTTGTTGACACAAGAAATGTTGTCAACTAAACTGTGCTTTGAACAGAGCTTTGATTTGTGTTTAAAGCCAAAATTTGATGATCACTAGTTTGGTTCTCAGTGGCCACATAGGTTACCTGAGTGGCTGGCTGAAAAGGGGTTTTCCCAACACCTGAACAAAGTGGATTGTTGTACATTGCATCAGTTGATAAACTAATGTTATTTAAATTTGTTCCCCTGTATTTATTTATTTCCCTTATTTCCACCCTCCTGGCTCTCATATCCTTTGTGTTCTGAGATTTTATATTATCACAAACTCTGTTCGCAGCTTTCTGCATCCCTGAATGGGATGGTGGAGGTCATATCGGCACTCATGCACAGGACACGGAAACTCTCACTTCCAATGGGACATTTTGAGAGGCCTATCTGAAGTCCAGTATTGGCAGTGGAAGATCGACGTCCCCTTCTCATTCCACTACCCTCTACCTCCTTGTACAGTTTATGGTACTCTGACAGGTATGTACAGTCAGTGCATTTAAGTCTCTCTATCCAGTTAAGTCCCCACTGCTGTTCATTGTCTATGTCCATGACAATGTCCCCCTTACACATAGGCGAAGTCTTGGCGTGCTGGCGGAATGCCTCATTGTACAGTTTGTCAGTCTCTCCAACATGCAACAGGTGGTAAACATCAGCAGCAGTCCTGCAGATTAAAGAAAACCCATTGACTACTTTGAAAACTTCTAAATAAGCCTTTTAAGTATGTGATAGTGTTTCGACATTTCTGAATTATCTCCCCTGGCAGATCAAATGCATATTCTATTTCTATCCCCCTCAAGCCTTAATTAGGGTGTAACAACACTGTTTTTTATATGGTATTGAACAAACCACTCATATATGTATGAGAATTTGATCCCTTGCTGTACCTAATAACTGAAAACTGTCCATTATATTAAACTTTTATTAAGTGATCTCGTTAAAGGACAAATACTTGAACTTGGTAAGTTTATCCACCCATATCATTTAGCAGTGAGCATCTTGTATTCCCTACAAGTATTTCAAAGTCTAGGCCAAAGGAATAAATAGTTTAAAGTGTTATTACCTTTCACTTTTTGTTTTCAGGGTACTCTTATCCTCCTCAGGGGTGTTTTCTTCCTTGGCCTTAATAGACGGTACGGTTCACTTGTCAGTGTTTGAACTTGCTGGACACCAGCCACCCCTACACTGCACACTTTCTTGTGGAGCTCAGTTGTCAACCTGACAGTTTTTGGCACTTTAAAGTTGCTTTGCTTTTCACTGGTGAATTTTTTGCCTGAATTCCAAGCTTTATGTCCCATTCTAAAAGATGTTATCGAATTCCTTCGATGTCTCCCCATGTTTCAAGAGTAGGTTCAAGATGTTGACACTATGAATTTTTCTTTGGATGAAAGCATCAACATTGGTTCTTGACCTCCCATAGTTAAAATACCAAATATGGACCTGTCATTTATATATTGCCTATGTAAACAAGGCAGGGGTACCAGTTCCAGCAAGCTCACTGAGTCCAGCTTCTTTTATGACTTAAGCTTATTAGTGTCACAACCAAATTCCATGTTATGTACCAGACTTTGCTATCCTCAGTTGTTATCAGCAAAGGTCAGCAAACAACTTACCATTAATAAATTAAAAATATGAAAGCCTATTTGCTTTGAATTTCCAAGTATTGTCTATCATACGGGGTCGAAAAGATACTTTTGGGGGATATGTTCGAAGCAGCGTCTCGGCAACCATGGAATTGACCTGTGAACCCATCCTTGTGTGAAACAAGAATAAACAATAAAGGCCTGTGTACTGTCATAGAAAGTTCTTATTAAAACAGAAGTTCATTTTGTAATCAGTTGACAAAATCTAAATAATTTAACCCTCACAGCTCTTTTGGTACATCAGATATGTGTATATGGGTGTCATATAGACCTGTCAGATAGGAAAAAGTAGTTGAACTTGAAACAATTTCCATTTGTTTCCAAGAAGCTACATCTATTTACAATGAATACATCACAAATTGACAAGTGCAGTTTTAGACAGTTGTGGTCTACAGGTTCTACTACACTAAATCAGAACTGGTTGTGACAGTGCGGTTTCGTAGGGAGCCTTCAGTACAGATCAAGAGACATATGCAGGCTGTGATTGGATGATATTGTGTAAGATTTTATGTCTTTTAAATGCACATCCATCCAGTAATTAAAACTGCCCATATTTTTTCAATATTTTGGTGCTGACTTTTTGAACAAGATGACTTGTGCTTTATGTGAGCACAGATATTTTCAAGCAGGTGATATTTGGTGCGGAACTGGGGTTGGTGTGTTCAGCTTCCTGTACTCGGAAAAGGGAGCTGGGTAAACTAGCCAAAATTTGTGTTTTTATTGCAGCTTTTAAGGCCAGACTGTGCACATATGTAAATGTTATGGCTGTTGAATGCCTAGTTGTTTTTTAAAAAGCTATAACGTTACTATAGAAGTCTATGGGAAAACATTTGGTTGTGTGTAACCTGTAGGGTAAGTGCATATTTCAGCATTTCCTAATTTATATGTTTTTCTGTATATCTATTGCCATGGAGACCTTTTGGGATAATTGTAGAGGCAAATTTGAACGCAAAATGGGTGAAGCGAGTGGGAAATGGGGTTTGTAAGGAATGGTTGGGCTGCCGTGATAAGCAGGGCTATGGTCGTTGCTTCTTTTTGTGGCCGTCAAAGGCGCGGACAGAGGAGAGAGCTCACAGAATAGCCTCTGCATTGTGCATAAATGCCTTCCAGATGGTTTTAGCAACACTGACAACTTTGGCAACAAAGTTGAAGTGAGCCATCTCTGTCATAACGCCTCTTGTGTGAATGTTGAGCATTTGAAAGTAGAGTCCATGAAATTAACATGGAGAGACTTCACTGTCGACAACAGGGCTTGTGCACCAAAAGTCATAAACCCTACTGTTTGGTGTAAGTTATGTATCTGATCATTATATCTTTCTGTTTGGGGCAATTTTAAGATGGATTATCCTATTTTGGGTGTAAATTTCTCAAATATGCATTTCTTTTCAATAACATGTCTTTCGAATAATGAACTTTTCTACAATGATGGAGTTTGAATAGTTCTAACTTTTTCCTTGCAACGGCGGTCCTTACTTTTCTGTGATTTCTTGTATGTTTTAGCTTTAAGTACTTTATTATGACTTTTGCTTATCTCATCATCTATTTTTCCTTTTGCAGTGACAGCACAGCCAAGCCCTAATCGAAGATTGCGAATTGACTTTACCGGACTCTGGCAGTTGACGCTATGAACAGCACACTGTGAGCTCTACCTTGGAAGTTACGAGCAAAGGTGGTATCGCGAGGTAATGACCGGCGCAATGCCTTGTTTGTTGCCTCACACTTTTGACT
>NW_025963966.1:0-45710 GCF_023055435.1 Haliotis rufescens | reverse complement strand
AAAGTCACACTGTCAGATTGCAGTTACTGTAAACACAATATGGTTGATGTTAAAGTCACACTTTCAGATCGCAGTTACTGTAAACACAATATGGTTGATGTTAAAGTCACTCTGTCAAATTGCAGTTAATGTAAACACAATATGGTTGATGTTAAAGTCACACTGTCAGATTGCAGTTACTGTAAGCACAATATGGTTGATGTTAAAGTCCCTCTGTCAGATTGCAGTTACTGTAAACACAATATGGTTGATGTTAAAGTCACTCTGTCAGATTGCAGTTACTGTAAACACAATATGGTTGATGTTAAAGTCACACTGTCAGATTGCAGTTACTGTAAACACAATATGGTTGATGTTAAAGTCACACCATGAGATTGCAGTTACTGTAAACACAATATGGTTGATGTTAAAGTCACTCTGTCAGATTGCAGTTACTGTAAACACAATATGGTTGATGTTAAAGTCACTCTGTCAGATTGCAGTTACTGTAAACACAATATGGTTGATGTTAAAGTCACACTGTCAGATTGCAGTTACTGTAAACACAATATGGTTGATGTTAAAGTCACCCTGTCAGATTGCAGTTACTGTAAACACAATATGGTTGATGTTAAAGTCACACTGTCAGATTGCAGTTCCTGTAAACACAATATGGTTGATGTTAAAGTCACTCTGTCAGATTGCAGTTACTGTAAACACAATATGGTTGATGTTAAAGTCACACTGTCAGATTGCAGTTACTGTAAACACAATGTGGTTGATGTTAAAGTCCCTCTGTCAGATTGCAGTTACTGTAAACACAATATGGTTGATGTTAAAGTCACTCTGTCAGATTGCAGTTACTGTAAACACAATATGGTTGATGTTAAAGTCACACTGTCAGATTGCAGTTACTGTAAACACAATATGGTTGATGTTAAAGTCACACTGTCAGATTGCAGTTACTGTAAACACAATATGGTTGATGTTAAAGTCACACTATGAGATTGCAGTTGCTGTAAACACAATATGGTTGATGTTAAAGTCACTCTGTCAGATTGCAGTTACTGTAAACACAATATGGTTGATGTTAAAGTCACTCTGTCAGATTGCAGTTACTGTAAACACAATATGGTTGATGTTTAAGTCACACTGTCAGATTGCAGATACTGTAAACACAATATGGTTGATGTTAAAGTCACACTGTCAGATTGCAGTTACTGTAAACACAATATGGTTGATGTTAAAGTCACACTGTCAGATTGCAGTTACTGTAAACCCAATATGGTTGATGTTAAAGTCACTCTGTCAGATTGCAGTTACTGTAAACACAATATGGTTGATGTTAAAGTCACACTGTCAGATTGCAGTTACTGTAAACACAATATGGTTGATGTTAAAGTCACACTGTCAGAGTGCAGTTACTGTAAACACAATATGGTTGATGTTAAAGTCACACTGTCAGATTGCAGTTCCTGTAAACACAATATGGTTGATGTTAAAGTCACACTGTCAGATTGCAGTTACTGTAAACACAATATGGTTGATGTTAAAGTCACACTGTCAGATTGCAGTTACTGTAAACACAATGTGGTTGATGTTAAAGTCCCTCTGTCAGATTGCAGTTACTGTAAACACAATATGGTTGATGTTAAAGTCACTCTGTCAGATTGCAGTTACTGTAAACACAATATGGTTGATGTTAAAGTCACACTGTCAGATTGCAGTTACTGTAAACACAATATGGTTGATGTTAAAGTCACACTGTCAGATTGCAGTTACTGTAAACACAATATGGTTGATGTTAAAGTCACACTATCAGATTGCAGTTGCTGTAAACACAATATGGTTGATGTTAAAGTCACTCTGTCAGATTGCAGTTACTGTAAACACAATATGGTTGATGTTAAAGTCACTCTGTCAGATTGCAGTTACTGTAAACACAATATGGTTGATGTTTAAGTCACACTGTCAGATTGCAGTTACTGTAAACACAATATGGTTGATGTTAAAGTCACACTGTCAGATTGCAGTTACTGTAAACACAATATGGTTGATGTTAAAGTCACACCATGAGATTGCAGTTACTGTAAACACAATATGGTTGATGTTAAAGTCACTCTGTCAGATTGCAGTTACTGTAAACACAATATGGTTGATGTTAAAGTCACACTGTCAGATTGCAGTTACTGTAAACACAATATGGTTGATGTTAAAGTCACACTGTCAGATTGCAGTTACTGTAAACCCAATATGGTTGATGTTAAAGTCACTCTGTCAGATTGCAGTTACTGTAAACACAATATGGTTGATGTTAAAGTCACACTGTCAGATTGCAGTTACTGTAAACACAATATGGTTGATGTTAAAGTCATACTGTCAGATTGCAGTTACTGTAAACACAATATGGTTGATGTTAAAGTCACACTGTCAGATTGCAGTTCCTGTAAACACAATATGGTTGATGTTAAAGTCACACTGTCAGATTGCAGTTACTGTAAACACAATATGGTTGATGTTAAAGTCACACTGTCAGATTGCAGTTACTGTAAACACAATATGGTTGATGTTAAAGTCACACTTTCAGATTGCAGTTACTGTAAACACAATATGGTTGATGTTAAAGTCACTCTGTCAGATTGCAGTTACTGTAAACACAATATGGTTGATGTTAAAGTCACACTGTCAGATTGCAGTTACTGTAAACACAATATGGTTGATGTTAAAGTCACTCTGTCAGATTGCAGTTGCTGTAAACACAATATGGTTGATGTTAAAGTCACACTTTCAGATTGCAGTTACTGTAAACACAATATGGTTGATGTTAAAGTCACACTTTCAGATTGCAGTTACTGTAAACACAATATGGTTGATGTTAAAGTCACACTGTCAGATTGCAGTTACTGTAAACACAATATGGTTGATGTTAAAGTCACACTTTCAGATCGCAGTTACTGTAAACACAATATGGTTGATGTTAAAGTCACTCTGTCAAATTGCAGTTAATGTAAACACAATATGGTTGATGTTAAAGTCACACTGTCAGATTGCAGTTACTGTAAGCACAATATGGTTGATGTTAAAGTCCCTCTGTCAGATTGCAGTTACTGTAAACACAATATGGTTGATGTTAAAGTCACTCTGTCAGATTGCAGTTACTGTAAACACAATATGGTTGATGTTAAAGTCACACTGTCAGATTGCAGTTACTGTAAACACAATATGGTTGATGTTAAAGTCACACCATGAGATTGCAGTTACTGTAAACACAATATGGTTGATGTTAAAGTCACTCTGTCAGATTGCAGTTACTGTAAACACAATATGGTTGATGTTAAAGTCACTCTGTCAGATTGCAGTTACTGTAAACACAATATGGTTGATGTTAAAGTCACACTGTCAGATTGCAGTTACTGTAAACACAATATGGTTGATGTTAAAGTCACACTGTCAGATTGCAGTTACTGTAAACACAATATGGTTGATGTTAAAGTCACACCATGAGATTGCAGTTGCTGTAAACACAATATGGTTGATGTTAAAGTCACTCTGTCAGATTGCAGTTACTGTAAACACAATATGGTTGATGTTAAAGTCACTCTGTCAGATTGCAGTTACTGTAAACACAATATGGTTGATGTTTAAGTCACACTGTCAGATTGCAGTTACTGTAAACACAATATGATTGATGTTAAAGTCACACTGTCAGATTGCAGTTACTGTAAACACAATATGGTTGATGTTAAAGTCACACCATGAGATTGCAGTTACTGTAAACACAATATGGTTGATGTTAAAGTCACTCTGTCAGATTGCAGTTACTGTAAACACAATATGGTTGATGTTAAAGTCACACTGTCAGATTGCAGTTACTGTAAACACAATATGGTTGATGTTAAAGTCACTCTGTCAGATTGCAGTTACTGTAAACACAATATGGTTGATGTTAAAGTCACTCTGTCAGATTGCAGTTACTGTAAACACAATATGGTTGATGTTAAAGTCACACCATGAGATTGCAGTTACTGTAAACACAATATGGTTGATGTTAAAGTCACTCTGTCAGATTGCAGTTACTGTAAACACAATATGGTTGATGTTAAAGTCACACTGTCAGATTGCAGTTACTGTAAACACAATATGGTTGATGTTAAAGTCACACTGTCAGATTGCAGTTACTGTAAACACAATATGGTTGATGTTAAAGTCACACTGTCAGATTGCAGTTACTGTAAACACAATGTGGTTGATGTTAAAGTCACTCTGTCAGATTGCAGTTACTGTAAACACAATATGGTTGATGTTAAAGTCACTCTGTCAGATTGCAGTTACTGTAAACACAATATGGTTGATGTTAAAGTCACACTGTCAGATTGCAGTTACTGTAAACACAATATGGTTGATGTTAAAGTCACACTGTCAGATTGCAGTTACTGTAAACACAATATGGTTGATGTTAAAGCCACACTGTCAGATTGCAGTTGCTGTAAACACAATATGGTTGATGTTAAAGTCACACTGTCAGATTGCAGTTACTGTAAACACAATATGGTTGATGTTAAAGTCCCTCTGTCAGATTGCAGTTACTGTAAACACAATATGGTTGATGTTAAAGTCACTCTGTCAGATTGCAGTTACTGTAAACACAATATGGTTGATGTTAAAGTCACACCATGAGATTGCAGTTACTGTAAACACAATATGGTTGATGTTAAAGTCACTCTGTCAGATTGCAGTTACTGTAAACACAATATGGTTGATGTTAAAGTCACACTGTCAGATTGCAGTTACTGTAAACACAATATGGTTGATGTTAAAGTCACTCTGTCAGATTGCAGTTACTGTAAACACAATATGGTTGATGTTAAAGTCACACTGTCAGATTGCAGTTTCTGTAAACACAATATGGTTGATGTTAAAGTCACACTGTCAGATTGCAGTTACTGTAACAAAAATATGGTTGATGTTAAAGTCACTCTGTCAGATTGCAGTTACTGTAAACACAATATGGTTGATGTTAAAGTCACACTGTCAGATTGCAGTTACTGTAAACACAATATGGTTGATGTTAAAGTCACTCTGTCAGATTGCAGTTACTGTAAACACAATATGGTTGATGTTAAAGTCACTCTGTCAGATTGCAGTTACTGTAAACACAATATGGTTGATGTTAAAGTCACACTGTCAGATTGCAGTTTCTGTAAACACAATATGGTTGATGTTAAAGTCACACTGTCAGATTGCAGTTACTGTAACAAAAATATGGTTGATGTTAAAGTCACTCTGTCAGATTGCAGTTACTGTAAACACAATATGGTTGATGTTAAAGTCACACTGTCAGATTGCAGTTGCTGTAAACACAATATGGTTGATGTTAAAGTCACACTGTCAGATTGCAGTTACTGTAAACACAATATGGTTGATGTTAAAGTCACACTGTCAGATTGCAGTTACTGTAAACACAATATGGTTGATGTTAAAGTCACACTGTCAGATTGCAGTTACTGTAAACACAATATGGTTGATGTTAAAGTCACACTGTCAGATTGCAGTTACTGTAAACACAATATGGTTGATGTTAAAATCACACTGTCAGATTGCAGTTGCTGTAAACACAATATGGTTGATGTTAAAGTCACACTGTCAGATTGCAGTTACTGTAAACACAATATGGTTGATGTTAAAGTCACACTGTCAGATTGCAGTTGCTGTAAACACAATATGGTTGATGTTAAAGTCACACTGTCAGATTGCAGTTACTGTAAACACAATATGGTTGATGTTAAAGTCACTCTGTCAGATTGCAGTTACTGTAAACACAATATGGTTGATGTTAAAGTCACACTTTCAGATTGCAGTTACTGTAAACACAATATGGTTGATGTTAAAGTCACACTGTCAGATTGCAGTTACTGTAAACACAATGTGGTTGATGTTAAAGTCACACTGTCAGATTGCAGTTACTGTAAACACAATATGGTTGATGTTAAAGCCACACTGTCAGATTGCAGTTACTGTAAACACAATATGGTCACTCTGATTAGATGGAAATGGAATGATTACAACTGCGTGTCCGCCAGTAGCTGCAAAACACGCCTGTATACAGCATCTTGAAGAGTTCGACAGAAGTTGTTTTTGTTCGTCAGTGTATATCCTCATAGTTCTGATGGATCACCTGACTGTTCACTTTACTAGTAACATATGTGCCTCAATTTGGATGAACTCAGATTCGACTATATCAGCGTCTCAAATTGACCTGGGATTGGCTATCAGATTACAACTTCAACAAATATGGAATGAAATTCAAGGTCACAAGATAGGCGTGAAATGACGTTGTAATGGTCAACATGCTTATTTCCATTTCCCTTCAGTTGTGATAGCTCAACTGGTTAAGGAGGTATAACATATGGTTTATAATACATCCACAAATTGTCTATTGCATATAACAACAGTATTATACAATGTTGAATAACTGTAATGGTTAAGATGTTTATTTGTATTTCCTGGTTTTGAATGTTATGGTTCATTTTTTATCATGTGCCCATTTTATATCAACTTAATACGAAGGGAGATAATCGCAGATTGGTGTGGTCAAATCACCATGTTTGAGCAACATGCATGGGGAAGTCATAAGAGGAATGTTTGTGAGGTCATAAAGTAATGGTAAGGCATATATATTCACTTATTTGACAATTCATATAAAAGGAATTTGTAAATGCATCTTCTTAATTTCTACCATACACAGTAACTTAATTCTTTATAATTTAGGTCTTATGGCGGATTTAGACTTGGTTTATGGAAATATGACCTAGACCTCAACTTTATCATGAGTGAGTGAGTTGGGTTTCACGGCGCTTTTAACAGTATTCCAGTTATATCGCGGCGTGTCAGCTTAATGTGGGAGGAAAGCCCGAAGTGATGCAGGTCTCAGACGTTTACCACTTCGGTGAAACCCACAAGCACGGGTATGGTGCTGACAAACCTAGGAACATAATCGGGGTGAACCGGGATTCGAACCCACAATGTTCATAAGTATTCTCATGGCTTAAAGTTGTTATGAAAGGTATATGGAATATTAAGCTTCCTGTTTTTTTCCTTGCTTTGTGTAATTTCCAAGTTTGTGCTGTAATTAACATTATTGTCAAATGTACATGCCTTTGTGAAGTAAACAAACCCAACCTTATATAATATTGCTGTATTATGAAGTAAAAGTGTTAACTTAAGGAACTTAAAAGCCATATACCCACTGAAATTCTTTCTATTTGTTACAATCAATCCAATGTTTCTACATCACAAGAATAAGAAAAGGATAAAGAATCAAGAATCAAGTTTGGATTCCGTCACGTCATTCGAAAATAGCCTCGAATTAGTTGGGAAGTCAAACATGAAGACAAGCCAAATTCAATAGTCATCTAACTTATGCAAATAGGTTCGAGGTAATATTTAAATAAAAAGGTATACTGACATCTATAACACATTCTGGCATTTGGGAATGTATCATATGCAAGGATTCCAGTTCTCCATGTCCAGACCTGATGTGAAATTGAATAATAACTTCCCAACTGCTGTAGTGTGCTTGTTACTGTTTTCAGACAGGGCCGTGGATGAGAAGATCCACAGATCTACGCAGAAAGAGCAAGCAAAACTAGGCCAGAAAATGGAAAGTCTCAGTTCGTCCTTGAACAACTTTACAAGCACTGGTAGCAGAACCATTATTAACAATAGCACTTCTTCTCAATATCACATCTGGTAAATGAGAAAACTAGCTGTAGTTGTTGGAGGTGATTTCTTGATTTACCCAACGCTGGAATTTTTTCCATTGTTTTTAGGGTATGTGAACGTGGAGAGTTTTTTTTATATATTAACTAACCCTTGAGATGTTATTACATTCTTAAATAACCAAACAAATTAAATCGGGCTACAAATGCTATCAGAGCAGGGTGTGCTGGGGCTGTCGTATGTTTCTCAAGCCCATGTTGTGTAGAAAGTAATTTATGTCCTTCGGGAGATATGGGATTGACGAACTTCACAACCTTAAACATGTTCCAAATGTCATTGCCTACATATTGTTTGGGATTACGTTTTATAGAATCAAGAGATCGTGTAATATAGCTATTTATTCC
Organism: Haliotis rufescens; assembly: GCF_023055435.1. NCBI lineage: Eukaryota > Metazoa > Mollusca > Gastropoda > Lepetellida > Haliotidae > Haliotis > Haliotis rufescens. The sequence goes on along the minus strand of NW_025963966.1, from coordinate 37,608 downwards.
ATCATACCACTTGCCCGACATCTGTCGACACTCTGCTGCTGACGGCATGTGGGGGTAAGCATCTTCGCGAGGCAAGGGCGTTAACTGACTGTAAAAGTCCAGTTTCCACCCTTGTAGAACCAGGTCGGAATATCTGGGCTCGATCTTAGCACCACCAGTGGCTATTACGAGTTATGTCCCTTCTATGTCCCTCCTATTGACCAGTCAGATTACACCTCTCATATCACTTGCATTGGCCTAAAACAGTTGCGTCCCCCAGTCAGGCGATGTGATCGATAATGAAGATCTATATTGTGATAAGACGAGTCTTACTTCGCGAACTGGTTCAAATCACGTGAGCACCATGATTAAAAACTTGAAAAGATTTTGAAAATATCTGTTGATGCCGAGTTTTGTATCCAACATTCAATTAGTAAGTTTTGCAGGCTAATAACATCAGATATCAATAATTTTGTATGCTTTAAAGTAGCAAACCAATTGGGCTCTGTTGGCAGAAATATAAATTTGATATGTACGTATATCCCACCGTTGGGGTCGCTATACTATCACGATCGTAACTCTAAATGTAACATTGAACTGCTTGATCAGTTCTTATTAGAAAACCTTTCAGAATTTAGTGATTCTTACACAGTTATTTGTGGTGATATGAATGCACGTACAGGTGAACAAAACAACCCACATGCTAACTTTGAAGATGCTTTTGATAAACACAACATTCCATTTAGTGAGGAGGAAGATCTACCTGTTGATGATCGTAAATCCCAAGACAGTGTGATAAACAAATTTGGGCAGATATTGTTAGACATGTGTTATTCATTCCAGCTATTTATTGTTGACGGCGGGGTATATGAAGACGCAGAAGGGGAATATACATATTGTGGTCACCAGGGATGTTGTGTAAATGATTACTTTATCTGTTCTCCGGATGTGTTCCAATACATTGACATGTTCAACATTAGAGATCGTGTAGAGTCCGATCATTTACCAGTAGAATTAACATGTAAATTACCAAACGTGAACAACCAAAATGGTATGCCAACATCTGCATGCTTTAAAGAAAAGATTGTTTGGAATGAATCTCTTTGTGAAACGTTTTTGAACAGCCTGTAGGAGAGGATGCTCTGTTGTAATCAACTACTTTTGAGTAAACTGGATTTTAACATAGATAGGGCTATAGATGATTTCGTCCATGTTATCTTAGATTCTGCAGATTGTATGAGGAAAAGAACTAGAATTATGCGTTATCAACATAGCAATGCCCCATTAAGTGACGAATGTAAGATTGCTAGACGAGATGCTCGAAAAGCATTGAGAACATTTAGACGTAGACGTACTGTTTCTAATAGAAACATATACTGTAAAAAGAGAAATCACTATAAATCCTGCTGTAGGAAAAATAGATCTTACTTGTGTAAACGTAGGCTAAAAACCTGAGTGATACTATCCATTCTCCCTCTAAGTTCTGGAAACAAATACGTTCATTTAAAAAGCAGACAAATAGAAAAGTTAGTATCTCACAGGCTTATTGGCTTATATACTTTATGAAAACTTTTTTCAAATGACACTGTTTTCAACACTGACAGTGATGTGTTTGACGATATTATTGATGTTTCCTCTTCGTGTTATAATGATCTAAAAGTGGGAAAGCTGATGGTCCTGACCATATTGTGGTTGAAATGATAAAATGTTCCAAATGTTCTTCAGAAATGTTTCAATACGATGTTTGACAGTGGTCTTGTTCGGTAATTATTACAATACACAAGAAAGTAGAGTTTAACAACCCAGACAATTATAGGGGAATATCCTTAATAAGAATTCTTGGAAAGATTTTTACATCAGTACTTAATTCCAGGATTACGAATTTACGAATTCGGCTCACATGCGTGATAAGATTCCCGAAACTCAAGCTGGTTTTAGAAAAAAAGTACTCAACGTCAGATCATATATTCACATTATATGCAATAATCCACAAATGTCTATCACGACGTAAACACAAAGTGTATGTAGCCTTTGTCGATTTTAAAAAAGCTTTTGACTCAGTTGATCGTTATAAACTATGGCACTGTTTAAGAACTACTAGCCTTTAGGGGAAAATGTACTCTATATTAAAAGCTATGTATTCAAATATTTAATCATGTGTACGATGTGGTGACGATGTAACCGATTTCTTTGACTGTCCTGTGGCTTACGACAAGGATGTATCTTGAGCCCGAGATTGTTCTCTTTTGTTATTAATGAATTATATTACGAAATTATGGCTAACGGTAAACATGGTATTCAAATGTTCCCAAATGTTATAGAAATGTTGATGCTTCTTTTTGCCGATGATGTCGTTTTAGTATCATATTCAGTTGTTGGACTACAATTTTTTTTTAACATTTTAGAATGTTACTCCAAAGTGTGGAAACTATCGGTTAACTATGATAAAACAAATATTGTCATTTTCAGAAGAGGGGGTCAGGTGTCACTGAATGAAAGATAGTTTTTCGATGGTAAACATGATGTTAATGTTCTGAGCCATTATACATATCTTGGTGTAATGTTTGCCCATACAATGAACTTCAAGAAAAGTGTCTCGGTCTTAACATCACGTGCAAAAAAGGCCTTAATCAGTGTAATGTCTGTCTCGCAGAAAGTAGGAGCTTTTACACCGAATATATTTTTAAAACTATTTGATGCCCGAATCCAACCAATCCTCTTATATGCATCAGAAGTATGGGGATTTCAGCGATGCGATTGTCTCGAAAAGCTACATCTTTTAGCCATCTTATCAGTTGGTCCATCAACACCCAATTGTATGATATATGGCGAGTGCGACAGATACCCGTTATACATCAACTCCCAAATTAGATGCTTGAAATACTGGTTTAATATTCTTGGAATGCATGAACGTCGAATCCTCAAACTTGCTTATAATATGCTTGTACATTTAGACGACATGGGCATCACCGTCGACGTCCATTTATTCAATATAGGCTTGGATTGTTAGATTTCATGATAAACGAAGGAAGACAAATGTCCACTGAAAAGTCGAAGAGACAGTGCCCATTATGTCATTCAGCTATAGAAAATGAAATTCCTTTTACTTTTGTATCTCCTTATTGTGATCTAAGATGAAAGTTTATACCAGAACGCTATCTATCAAATTATCCTGTGCCTGCTTTTATTTCTCTCCTTTCTTCAAAAGATGCTGCTGTCATACTAAAACTGGCTACATATGTTAACAATGCAATTTCCCTCAGAAACAAATTGTTAAACATGAGTATATATCCAAATATGTAAACTACTTATTTATAACTCTCTTGTATATGGGCCGGAGGCTTTACATGCAATAAATATCTTTGACTTTCACTTTGAGTAAGAGATTGAGAAAATACCAAGTGATTGGGCTGTTCTGAGGGTGATATATAGGTCTAATAACTCGTTTTAGTTCAAGGAAATATCATGCGCCAAGTATGTTGTTGAATAAGTTAGTAAAGGTAACAATCATTTTGTCAATAGAGCTCTTAGTATCTTCGTTAATGTTATTATCAACTCTACTTGATTTGTTGGTTTTTAACTGTTCAACTGCAGACACTATTTCTTCCTTTGTAATTGGACGATCAAGACAACCATTAGCCTCATCAGGAACTGTACCTTCTGTTGATCATTGTCTGCTTTATGGTGATTGTTTATATCTTTGAAATAATCAATCAGTTTGTCAAGGGGCGGATGTCTCTCGTCACGTTTTCTCTGCTTGAGCATTTCCCCAAAATACTTGTTATCATTGAGATGCAAAGCATCAAATTTCTTCTGTAACTCCATTATACAAACACCATCTCGTATGATCTACTGGCTTTCTGAAGTCCTATGTTATCTGCAGTTGTCATTTGACGCATGTCTGCGATATCGAACATGCTGTAGATGTTCTTTTTGCTACATAATAGTGTCCACGTGCTACCTGGCACTCACGTCCAAACCAAGTCTTAGATATTTTCTCCTTTTCATAACCCTTTGTACTATACACTTAATGTTCATCACATGTGTCTCTAGCTGATGTGAGAAACGCCGTTTTTATTTCAACTTCACTCTTTGTCTTCAGGCAAATTGTTTGTACGGGCATTGGTTTGATTAATGTCTTTCATGTTTAGGTTATCAAGAAACTGTGGAGAGAGATTCTTGATCCATTTTCTTATCTTGATCACTTTAATGATAATTTGTCAAAAAGACCAATCTTGATTATAAGGGCGGTATGAACGGTTAGTAGATAGAGTTGTGGCACAATGCACATCTGAAAACAAAGGATCAGAATCGGAGACAGAAAGCTGAGTGATGCAAGGGAAGACATTAAAAGAGGCAATAGCATAATCTATAACTGTAGACTAAAGTATAAACTATAACATGTACAAGTTACTTGTCCCCGATTTCATCCATGCCCATCCTTACATTTAGGATATACAATCCATGACTTTTCCATACATCAATGGCTGGAGCATCATTGGCTAGATCATCAATGGCTGTGTCATCATTGGCTGGATCATCAATGTCTGTGTCATCATTGGCTGGACCATCAATGGCTGTGTCATCATTGGCTGGATCATCAATGGCTGGGTCATCATTGGCTGGATCATCAATGTCTGTGTCATCATTGGCTGGACCATCAACGGCTGTGTCATCATTGTCTGTGTCATCATTGGCTGGACCATCAATGGCTGTGTCATCATTGGCTGGATCATCAATGGCTGGGTCATCATTGGCTTGGTCATCATTGGCTGGATCATCATTGGCTAGGTCATCATTGGCTGGATCATCGTTGGCTCTATCATCAATGGCTGGGTCATCATTGGCTGGATCATCATTGGCTAGGTCATCATTGGCTGGATCATCGTTGGCTGGATCCTCAATACCCACATCATTGACTTGATCATCACTAGCTGGGTTATCACTGGCTGGATCATCACTAGCTTGATCATCAATGGCTGGATCATCATTGGCTGGATCATCATTTGCTGGATCCTTAATGGCTGGGTCATCACTGGCTGGATCATCATTGGCTAGGTCAGCATTTGCTGGATCATCATTGGCTGGATCATCAATGGTTGGGTCATCATCGGCTGGATCATCATTGGAAGGATCATCAACGGCTGGGTCATCATTGGCTTGGTCGTCATGGGCTTGCTCATCACTGGCTCGGTCATCATTGGCTTGGTAAGCATTTGCTGGATCATCATTGGCTGGATCATAAAATCAATGGCTGGATCATCATTGGCAGGATCATCAATGGATGGATCATCATTGGATGGTGGCAGCTGTCTTAGGATTATGGAAAGGGTTTTGTTGCAATTTTAAAATTCTTCACTGATTTTCAGTGATCCTTTCATATTTGTATCCGACTTCAGCTTGGGGATGTCAGGTAGGCTAATGGTTAAAGTGTTCCCTCTTTGGTCCGAAGACACAAGTTTGATTCCTGACATGGGCAGAATGTGTGAAGCCCATTTCAAGTGTTGCTTGAATATTGCTAAAAGCGGCATTAAACCATACTCACTCACTCCAATTGAATGTTGTGATAAAACACCTGGTGTCATAACTGATTTTCATTCATCCATTCATATTTGCATCACTAATTTTCCTTTTATGCTGTATGGAATCAGTCTCGATTATCCACCAAAACAGATAAGATGCTAGTGTGGTGTGTAAACTTACGGTCCGGTATACCACGGACAGTGATATGTTATGGCAACTTGTTTTAGTGTTCTAGTGCCGATAAACTATGTGGAACTTCCCAGTATCTTGTTAAGCTGTATATATATAGTAGGACAAGAGTGTGTTTGGGTATCTCTCACACTTTTCATCACATTGGAACCAGCTTTCATGCGAGGATCAATCATCATCCCTGATTCCCTTTCTAGCCCATCTCGGGAGCTTGACCCCTGTTGCCGCTGGGTAAATATCTATTATTATCGCTGACTTTTACTATCACCTCTGTATGTGTAATTGATACTGCCCACTGCCATCATATTCTGTATTGCCTTTGAATAGTGTACTACCACTCTATTGTGTACTACCACTCTATTGTGTACTACCACTCTATTGTGTACTACCACTCTATTGTATACTACCACTCTATTGTATACTACCACTCTATTGTGTACTACCACTCTATTGTGTACTACCACTCTATTGTATACTACCACTCTATTGTGTACTACCACTCTATTGTGTACTACCACTCTATTGTGTACTACCACTCTATTGTATACTACCACTCTATTGTGTACTACCACTCTATTGTGTACTACCACTCTGTTGTGTACTACCACTCTATAGTGTACTACCACTCTATTGTATACTACCACTCTATTGTGTACTACCACTCTATTGTATACTACCACTCTATTGTGTACTACCACTCTATTGTATACTACCACTCTATTGTTTACTACCACTCTATTGTGTACTACCACTCTATTGTATACTACCACTCTATTGTGTACTACCACTCTATTGTATACTACCGCTCTATTGTGTACTACCACTCTATTGTATACTACCACTCTATTGTGTACTACCACTCTATTGTGTACTACCACTCTATTGTGTACTACCACTCTATTGTGTACTACCACTCTATAGTGTACTACCACTCTATTGTGTACTACCACTCTATAGTGTACTACCACTCTATTGTGTACTGCCACTCTATTGTATACTACCACTCTATTGTATACTACCACTCTATTGTGTACTACCACTCTATTGTGTACTACCACTCTATAGTGTACTACCACTCTATTGTGTACTACCACTCTATAGTGTACTACCACTCTATTGTATACTACCACTCTATTGTATACTACCACTCTATTGTGTACTACCACTCTATTGTGTACTGCCACTCTATTGTGTACTGCCACTCTATTGTGTACTACCACTCTATTGTATACTACCACTCTATTGTGTACTACCACTCTATTGTGTACTGCCACTCTATAGTGTACTACCACTCTATTGTGTACTACCACTCTATAGTGTACTACCACTCTATTGTGTACTGCCACTCTATTGTATACTACCACTCTATTGTATACTACCACTCTATTGTGTACTACCACTCTATTGTGCACTACCACTCTATTGTATACTACCACTCTATTGTGTACTACCACTCTATTGTATACTACCACTATATTGTATACTACCACTCTATTGTATACTACCACTCTATTGTATACTACCACTCTATTGTGTACTACCACTCTATTGTGTACTACCACTCTATTGTGTACTACCACTCTATAGTGTACTACCACTCTATTGTGTACTACCACTCTATAGTGTACTACCACTCTATTGTGTACTGCCACTCTATTGTATACTACCACTCTATTGTGTACTACCACTCTATTGTGTACTGCCACTCTATTGTGTACTGCCACTCTATTGTGTACTACCACTCTATTGTATACTACCACTCTATTGTGTACTACCACTCTATTGTGTACTGCCACTCTATAGTGTACTACCACTCTATTGTGTACTACCACTCTATAGTGTACTACCACTCTATTGTGTACTGCCACTCTATTGTATACTACCACTCTATTGTATACTACCACTCTATTGTGTACTACCACTCTATTGTGCACTACCACTCTATTGTATACTACCACTCTATTGTGTACTACCACTCTATTGTATACTACCACTCTATTGTATACTACCACTCTATTGTATACTACCACTCTATTGTATACTACCACTCTATAGTGTACTGCCACTCTATTGTGTACTACCACTCTATTGTATACTACCACTCTATTGTATACTACCACTCTATTGTATACTACCACTCTATTGTATACTACCACTCTATAGTGTACTGCCACTCTATTGTGTACTACCACTCTATTGTGTACTACCACTCTATTGTATACTACCACTCTATTGTGTACTATCACTCTATTGTGTACTACCACTCTATTGTATACTACCACTCTATTGTGTACTACCACTCTATAGTGTACTACCACTCTATTGTATACTACCACTCTATTGTATACTACCACTCTATTGTGTACTACCACTCTATTGTGTACTACCACTCTATTGTATACTACCACTCTATTGTATACTACCACTCTATTGTATACTACCACTCTATTGTGTACTACCACTCTATTGTATACTACCACTCTATTGTGTACTACCACTCTATTGTGTACTACCACTCTATTGTGTACTACCACTCTATTGTGTACTACCACTCTATTGTGTACTACCACTCTATTGTATACTACCACTCTATTGTATACGACCACTCTATTGTATACGACCACTCTACTGTGTACTACCACTCTATTGTGTACTACCACTCTATTGTATACTACCACTCTATTGTGTACTACCACTCTATTGTGTACTACCACTCTATTGTGTACTACCACTCTATTGTGTACTACCACTCTATTGTATACTACCACTCTATTGTGTACTACCACTCTATTGTGTACTATCACTCTATTGTGTACTACCACTCTATTGTGTACTACCACTCTATTGTATACTACCACTCTATTGTGTACTACCACTCTATTGTGTACTACCACTCTATTGTGTACTACCACTCTATTGTATACTACCACTCTATTGTGTACTACCACTCTATTGTGTACTACCACTGTATTGGGTACTACCACTCTATTGTGTACTACCACTCTATTGTATACTACCACTCTATAGTGTACTACCACTCTATTGTGTACTACCACTCTATTGTATACTACCACTCTATTGTGTACTACCACTCTATTGTATGCTACCACTCTATTGTGTACTACCACTCTATTGTATACTACCACTCTATTGTGTACTACCACTCTATTGTATACTACCACTCTATTGTGTACTACCACTCTATTGTGTACTACCACTCTATTGTGTACTACCACTCTATTCTGTACTACCACTCTATTGTGTACTACCACTCTATTGTATACTACCACTCTATTGTGTACTACCACTCTATTGTGTACTACCACTCTATTGTATACTACCACTCTATTGTGTACTACCACTCTATTGTGTACTACCACTCTATTGTGTACTACCACTCTATTGTATACTACCACTCTATTGTATACTACCACTCTATTGTACTACCACTCTATTGTGTACTACCACTCTATTGTGTACTACCACTCTACTGTATACTACCACTCTACTGTGTACTACCACTCTATTGTGTACTACCACTCTATTGTGTACTACCCCTCTATTGTGTACTACCACTCTATTGTGTACTACCACTCTATTGTGTACTACCACTCTATAGTATACTACCACTCTATTGTGTACTACCACTCTATTGTGTACTACCACTCTATTGCTTACCTCCCTTGTAATTGCTGTGCAGTAAATTGTATGGATTTGTAAACTTAGTTAATTTTGTTATACATTTGTTGATTGTATACCACTTGTTGGTTTCACACTAAGTTCTTTTACTTACAGATTTCAGGATTAACATATTGTTTCAATTTGGGAATCAACACGTAACACCAGCCATTCTAGTTACGTTACTGACAGCTATATGAAACAGATGCCAAAAAATGTGTGAAAAGAAGTTGTCGCGAGATTGAATGTTGTAACCTAATCAAACAAGTTTTGAGAAAAAAACATATGCAAGTAGGCCTGCGATGCCACATGGTGTCTTACTACAACTACATGAAACCTTTCAGCTGATGTGTTCAGGTGAACATTTGATCACTGAGACAAGAGGATGATCTTTTGTTCTTCACGGAAACAGACCCCTTTAAAATAATCAGACTTCCTTCAATCCCCTCGAAGTCCAGACGGCTTCTATATCGTACAATTCGACCTTTCGAGTTCATTTCAGGAATTACAAAAAGCAAAGTTTTGTTTGAAACTGGTTGCAGGAAATGGTGCAGTGAGCAGAAGGGATGAGTTTGGAGAGATCACTGTGTGCCTCGGCAACATACTGTCAAACACCAGCAGAAGATGTTGCAAGGTGCTATGTCCACACCTACAGTCTACAATGGCAGATGAATGTCATCTACAGTCTACAATGGCACACGAATGGCACATTCAGTCTAAGAATGGCACCTGCAGTCTATGAATAGCACCTTCAGTCAACGAAAGGCAACAAAGTCAAGACTGGCACTTTATCATTAGCTCTTTAACCTCATGACGTCCTCGTAGTCACCATGCTTAATGTAACCATAGCTCTCACAATAACATCAATAATGTGTGGGTGGTGTCGGGTAAGTTTAACGCAGTGTCTTCCCTCCCACCTCGTGTCTGTGTGGAGCTAGAGTCTGCACCAGAACGTGACAACAGTGCCAGCGTAGTTGGCGTCATGGAGGTGGTGTCTGCACCAGAACGTGACAACAGTGTCAGTATAGTTGCGTCATGGGGTTTACCAAATTTACGATGCAAGACAAAGAATAAGGAAGTCAAGTGATAAACGCACTATTTATTTACAGACATTCTCTCAACTGGGGGCCTATATACAGCATACAGAAATCACAACTCATACATGATCTGTGTAATAACTTCATATATGCAGATGTTGAAAATACCAAAATCAACAATTAACTATTCAGAGTAATATCATTATTACAAATTCATCTGTGTTGATTCACAAAACTTTGACGTGAAAACACTGACATAACATGCATGTTATGTTATCGTGGAAAAGATTGCATAAATATTTCATCACTGGTCCAAATGGACTGGAAAGTCTGGAGGCATCAGACATGTTGTCAAGTTTGCTTGTAATGGCGGAGTCTGTCTGAAGCACTGCCAGCACAACTCTGGCGATTACTTCGGACATGTCATGTGACTATAGCGAGTGGAGGACACATTCACACAGTGAACCAACATTCACGTTCACAAAAGCAGGATGAAGATCTCCAATAAAAACAACTTCAAAATGAATTCATTCACTTTCTGGATATCCTACAATTTAGAAATCACTTTCCCAAGCACCTATACACTGAATTTATTTTTACAACTGAACAGGAAGTCCTCAACAAAAAACAATTACTGTCATACTCTGCTATTCAGTGTATTCCAAATAACCAAAATTATACCCAGATATTACGTGATATGAATTCTAATTATTCTAAAATGTTCCTCCTAAATCATTTGTCAAATAGGACCCTCTGATCAACATCGAACTCAACAAAACACTGATGGAGATTTCCAACCTACATTCATTTTCATATATTATTTTTCCTAAGTTGTTGGTGTCGACTAGAACCAGCCATATTTCTTGGTCTTCCTCTCCTCGTCCTTGTATTCCTCCTCTGTCTCGAGGTACTCGTCCCGGTCATACCCCTCGGTGATGTCCGCCTCCTCCCTGCGGGCGATCACGGACTGCGGCTGTTGGGGGAGGTTCCGCATCGCCGCCTCCAGTGACAGCACGTTCAGCTTGTCTCCCTTCTCACTGAGGAGTCCGAAACCCTTCAACAATTTCACCGCCTCTGAGGAGTCAAACTCAATCTTCACACCAGTCTTTTTCCTGATGAAATCCTCTGCCATTTTCTCAACCTGAATGTCTGTTATTCCACCTGAAAAACAAGATCAAGTTGTTACCATAGTAACTCTTGCTGTTACTTAACATTATGAGACTATTTCAACAATTCAACAAAAGCTGAAAATACTTGTATTAAAACACTTTGTAATAATGAAAGTGCAGTTACAAAACTTGAAACTTTTCACTAAAATAGTTTTATCAGGAGGATAATACTGTGCAAACATCTAGTTATCAGGATTATGTGGAAAGGCTTAATAGGAGGAAATTAGCAAAATCTAAATATTTTTTACAATTGTATACTTATCCTGCATTCCTCTTTAATACATTTACTACTGTTTTCGGACAAAAAGACGAGTGTGAGATCCAGCTGCTAAAGAAAAGCTGTTCCAACCAGTAGAGGCAGCACCTGCACAGTCGGCACGTGACCCAGAAGCGATGACGTCACAGAAGAGCACATTACTGCTTCGTAACCGCCACGAAAGGACGTACTGTTGTATCCTTTGTGGAAATAAAGCCTATTGTTTTGCTACGTGCTGCCAGATACTGGTTGGAACAACTTTTCTTTAGCGGCTGGATCTCACACAGTCCGTCTTTCTGTCAGAGAACAACAGTAAATGCATTAAGGAGTAATGCTGGATAAGTTTAAATAAATACTGTACTGTACTCATATACCGAGTTCTGAAGGATTATGCTGACTGCTTGGCTTGGCTTTCACAGATGGTGGTCGAGTCGTCAGCAGGAAGCTGTATGTCAGCAAGGCTTCCTTGAAGCTTTCATCTTCTGCCCGATCCACCAGCAATGTCAACAAGCCCCTGTTGTTGGCGATATTCTTGAAGTACAGCATCCGTGACACGTCCACGAGGTAGCTGTTCCGTCTGTTCTTGTACACTGTCCACGCCCTGATTCCCACCACTCCAGTAATGGCTGTCACTATCAAGGTCCAGTCAATTTTCATTTCCGCTAAAACAGTCACAACTTTGGCCACAACACCCACAGACGCTAGGAAAACAGACGACGACAACAAACCCTTGTCAAAAGTACTCATCTTGATTGTGCCATCTGGTAGAAGCATCTCTAATGAATTGATGGGCACTTCTTTAAAAGCTTTAAGCATGAGTTTCGAGTCCTTCTTCAGCCTGATGGCCAGCACGACCCGCTTGTAGTACTCTATAGGCTGGGGTATCGGCTTCCTGGTCGCTCTGCTCACCAGGCGCTCCCAGATGGAGGGACCGTGCACTGGCCTCTCACGGCCTAGAGCCCAGAACCGCAAAATATCGTACTTGTTGGGATCCACACTCACCTGTAACCAATCAACAGAATCGATTATTATTTGAAAACAGGTGATGACACAACCCACGTTCTGGTGCAATTCAGAACTAGAGTTTAACTTCTCATACCCCACTTTGGGTTCATTGCCATTGGAAACATTCAGTTCAGTGAAGAAAAACGTCATGCTGCTCAGTATTTTTCAATATCCCAAATCCACAAAAGGCTCCAGTTCACCACTACTCTGATCTGTACAGCTCTGCTCAGAAATGAGCAGTACCATTATTTTCAGCCAAGTCCAACTTGTCGTCGTGAAAACATAAACTAACTTGAATAAAAATCCCAAATCCTCAAAAGGCTCCAATTCCCCACCAGACTGATCTGTAGAGCAACTTTCAACAAGAAATAGTCAATGGTTTAGGAGTTTTGCTCCATAAACAGAAAAAACAGAAAGATGGACAGACATGCATGCAGACTAACCTTCAGAAAATGCACTGATCACAACCGCCTTTTTTTAGAAAACCATACTTGTAGAAGGACGTCAACTATCTTCAGCTTTGAAATTATTTCTAGTGTGACGTCATTCCGACCCTACATCACTATAAGATTAGAATGACATGAACAATGTGGGTGAAGTTATTTGCACTAGTGCATACACAATATCAATGACCTTGTGTATGTCTAACCCTATGGGTAATAAACATACCTACAAACTGATACCTGTTTGGTGAAATACAGCCAGGTTCCCACTGTGACTCCCACTGACACACCTACCCAGAGACTCCTACTGACACCCCAACCCAGAGACTCCCACTGACACACCTACCCAGAGACTCCCACTGACACCCCAACCCAGAGACTCCCACTGACACACCTACCCAGAAACTCCCACTGACACCCCAACCCAGAGACTCCCACTGACACACCTACCCAGATACTCCCACTGACACACCTACCCAGAGACTCCCACTGACACACCTACCCAGAGATTCCCACTGACACACCTACCCAGAGACTCCCACTGACACCCCAACCCAGAGACTCCCACTGACACACCTACCCAGAGACTCCTACTGACACCCCAACCCAGAGACTCCCACTGACACACCTACCCAGAGACTCCCACTGACACCCCAACCCAGAGACTCCCACTGACACACCTACCCAGAGACTCCCACTGACACCCCAACCCAGAGACTCCCACTGACACACCTACCCAGAGACTCCCACTGACACACCTACCCAGAGACTCCCACTGACACACCTACCCAGAGACTCCCACTGACACACCTACCCAGAGACTCCCACTGACACCCCAACCCAGAGACTCCCACTGACACACCTACCCAGAGACTCCCACTGACACACCTACCCAGAGACTCCCACTGACACACCTACCCAGAGACTCCCACTGACACACCTACCCAGAGACTCCCACTGACACACCTACCCAGAGACTCCCACGGACACACCTACCCAGAGACTCCCACGGACACACCTACCCAGAGACTCCCACTGACACACCTACCCAGAGACTCCCACTGACACCCCAACCCAGAGACTCCCACTGACACACCTACCCATAGACTCCCACTGACACACCTACCCAGAGACTCCCACTGACACCCCAACCCAGAGACTCCCACTGACACACCTACCCAGAGACTCCCACTGACACACCTACCCAGAGACTCCCACTGACACCCCAACCCAGAGACTCCAACTGACACACCAACCCAGAGACTCCCACTGACACACCTACCCAGAGACTCCCACTGACACACCTACCCAGAGACTCCCACTGACAGACCTACCCAGAGACACACCTACCCAGAGATCCCACTGACACACCTACCCAGAGACTCCCACTGACACACCTACCCAGGGACTCCCACTGACACCTACTCAGAGACTCCCACTGACACACCTACCCAGAGACTCCCACTGACAGACCTACCCAGAGACTCCCACTGACACACCTACCCAGAGACTCCCACTGACACCCCAACCCAGAGACTCCCACTGACACACCTACCCAGAGACTCCCACTGACAGACCTACCCAGAGACACACCTACCCAGAGATCCCACTGACACACCTACCCAGAGACTCCCACTGACACACCTACCCAGAGACTCCCACTGACACACCTACCCAGAGACTCCCACTGACAGACCTACCCAGAGACTCCCACTGACACACCTACCTAGAGACTCCCACTGACAGACCTACCCAGAGACTCCCACTGAGAGACCTACCCGTACTCCTTCCCTGGCCTCATGTTCCTCCAGGGCGCGGCTGACGGTGGCGCGGGGCAGCTCGTGGAAGTTGGCTTTTTCCATGATGTCCTCCATCTGCTGCAGCAGCCAGAACTCGTTGTCCAGCCGCTCCCGCCGCGTCCACTCGCGTGTCGCGATGGTATCCTTGTCAGGGTTCAAGGGGTCAAATATGCGCTGAAAATGTGTTCCAGATTTACAATCATCACATATAAACACCATATTGTTGCTCCTGTAGTTGTCATGGTTACTCGTTTGTACTAAACATGAAGAAAAATCATGGAAAACGCTGAGGGAAATAAACAATGATTTAAAAATAATCAACAGTTACAACCGTGTTACAATCAACAGTTAGATCTGTGTTACAATCAACAGTTATATCTGTGTCAAAATTACTGAAAAATATGTTTAGTTAAACTTCATCAATTTAAATAAGACCATTTTTGTATTTAACAAAAGTAACAATCTCCCGTGGAGGAACAGAAGTGCTCTGCCACAACAACCTGCTTGCTTCCAGTCCTCGATGTCTGTTTTTGTTTGTTTGTTGTTTAACACCGCACTCAGCAATATTCCACTTATATGACAGTGGTCTGTAAATAATCGACTCTGGACCAGACAATCCAGTGATTGATATCATGAGCATCGATCTACACACTTGGGATACAATGACATGCATCAACCAACTCAGCAAGCCTGACAACCCGATCCTGTGACTCATCCCGGTGTTGATATAGATGGCAAAGACTTGCCCGCAACAACGACCGCCAACAGACACTCATCAGGCACTAGGAAGACTGGGCAGCCACTACAGGAGTTGGCTCAGGACGTGCATGTTCTTTGCATGTCTGAACCAATAGCAACTCCTTTCAAGGAGAACGATAAGCGAAAGTCAATGAATATTCTCACGAAAATGACAGCTATCGAAATCAGTGATTGGAAGCAGGAGGATCAAGGGTCAGTCCTTGTGTACCCTCCTTGTGTACCCTCCTTGTGTACCCTCCTTGTGTACCCACCTTGAGCTCCTGGAGTATGCCATGGTACTTGTTGACGATGGCAGAATCAAGAGCCAGAGCGAAATCATCAAACTTCTTTTTCTCCTCATCAGTGAGAAAGTCTTCCTCCTGCATCAGATGCCGAATGACGGAGCGCCGGGTGATGGGGATGTAGCGCTCCCTGGGGATAGTTGCAACCGTCAGTAACCATGGCGATACTATAGCAACTTTTGCTAAATAGGCTTTAAACATTTCCTATACACAATTCAATGTACCATGAAGATTGTATGTCATCTGCCTATGTTGTTGTGCACCAACATGATCAGGCAAACATTCATAAACAGTTTGTATTGGAGATAAACATGGCTCTCGGGATGATCTCTTTTGTCTTGTAGTATGTTATACCTGTTGGTCTTAGACAGCTGGACCAGACAATCCAGTGATTGACTTCATGAGCATAGTTCTACGTAATTGGAACACAATGACATGCATCAACCAAGCCAATCACCTCTTATGACAAGCAAGGGTTGAAGACTAATTCTAACTTAGATCTCCATGGGTCTTTGAATTACTGAGAAGAGAGGCTGCTATCTGGGTTATGGTAATGCAATGAGATTCTTATGAAGTTGTCATAATTTACAAATTGAAAGTGGACCCATGCAAATATTCCACAAAACTTATGTAAATAAAAGTCATACAACTTATACTGGGTTGAAACAGAATACCACCTGTATTTATTTGCCCCGTGTTTGATAACTGAAGACAAATTTATATTAAAACCAAGATTCATCTCCATCAAAACTGTCACAAATTCAACCTCTTCTTATCATCTCAACATCTATCAAAATAGTTAATGTAGCTAAATATATTAATAATGCACATGTTGAAAAAAACATAATATTCAATGTTTGGTGAGGTGAAATGGGGTTTAACATTGCATCCAGGACTACTGGACTTCCATAGCGATGTGTGTGTGTGTTATCCCCTACCTGTACATGACGTCTTGTTCCGGTAATGAGTGTTATCCCCTACCTGTACATGACGTCTTGTTCTGGTAATGAGTGTTATCCCCTACCTGTACAGGGCCTCTTGTTCTGGTAATGAGTGTTATCCCCTACCTGTACATGACGTCTTGTTCCGGTAATGAGTGTTATCCCCTACCTGTACAGGGCCTCTTGTTCTGGTAATGAGTGCTATCCCCTACCTGTACATGACGTCTTGTTCCGGTAATGAGTGTTATCCCCTACCTGTACATGACGTCTTGTTCCGGTAATGAGTGTTATCCCCTACCTGTACATGACGTCTTGTTCCGGTTATGAGAGCTTTCCCCTACCTGCACAGGACCTCTTGTTCTGGTAATGAGTGTTATCCCCTACCTGTACAGGGCCTCTTGTTCTGGTAATGAGTGTTAACCCGTACCTGCACAGGGCCTCTTGTTCTGGTAATGAGTGTTATCCCCTACCTGTACAGGGCCTCTTGTTCTGGTAATGAGTGTTATCCCCTACTTGTACAGGGCCTCTTGTTCTGGTAATGAGTGTTAACCCCTACCTGTACAGGGCCTCTTGTTCTGGTAATGAGTGTTATCCCCTACCTGTACAGGGCCTCTTGTTCTGGTAATGAGTGTTATCCCCTACCTGTACAGGGCCTCTTGTTCTGGTAATGAGTGTTATCCCCTACCTGTACAGGGCCTCTTGTTCTGGTAATGAGTGTTAACCCCTACCTGCACAGGGCCTCTTGTTCTGGTAATGAGTGTTATCCCCTACCTGTACAGGGCCTCTTGTTCTGGTAATGAGTGTTATCCCCTACCTGTACAGGGCCTCTTGTTCTGGTAATGAGTGTTATCCCCTACCTGTACAGGGCCTCTTGTTCTGGTAATGAGTGTTATCCCCTACCTGTACAGGGCCTCTTGTTCTGGTAATGAGTGTTATCCCCTACCTGTACAGGGCCTCTTGTTCTGGTAATGAGTGTTATCCCCTACCTGTACATGACGTCTTGTTCCGGTAATGAGTGTTATCCCCTACCTGTACATGACGTCTTGTTCTGGTAATGAGTGTTATCCCCTACCTGTACAGGGCCTCTTGTTTTTGTAACGAGTGTTATCCCCTACCTGTACAGGGCCTCTTGTTCCGGGACTTCCAAGGTTGGTTGTACTGTAACTGCCTTGTCTGATGTGGCTGGGGAGGTTGCCAGGGAACGGACACTCTGGCCCCCATACTTGTGTCTGACCAGGAGCTGGACACGGCACACGAGCTGCTTGCCTCCTCTTGCAATATTCTGGAAGGTCATAAAACTGTATCATCAAAGACCTACCAAATATCTAGATATATCTGGGGGTCTGGGTGTGTATGTGTGCGTGTGTGCGTGCGTGCATGTGTGCCTGCGTGTGTGCGTGGGTGCATGCGTGCGTGTTTTGCTTGAGGAGGTGGTGGTGTGCATACTTATTCATAACACTATGTAGTATGGATCTCGCAATCTATTCAGGGTATGTAATTTTTTAAATATGCAGTAGGACACGGCTATAACAAACACAGAGAGAGCGAACAAACAAACACAGAGAGAGTGAACAAACGGATACAACCAACTGTCAAAAAATCCCCGATTTATCTCCTAAATATTATCACATTAAATTTACATACATAACGAACTTTCTACAGCGAACTAACAGATAGAGCAGCTGATATCTGATCACCGACAAAGCCCATCTACCACTATTAAGTGACGTGTATAGCGAACTGAGAAATCTCACTCAGTGTCAAGTGTCACTGACAATTGGCCGTATGCAATCAGCAGCGAATCAACACAATTGCGGCGAATCAACACAATCACTGGTGACGATTTGACCTTGTTCAACTTGCATCATGTTACTCTTACCTGTCCATGTAATTGGACTAATCTTATCTTGGACTACTGTTGTGGTTCTTATAATTCTACATATATGTAGTGAAAGCTGTAACTGAAATAACACAATATTGGAATATATTTTTCCGATAAAATAATAATTTCAGATACAATTTCTTCCAACCATTGCATCAAAATGTTTTGAAGATGTGGGAGGAAATGTGTATAAACATGTATATTGTGTATTGTTTTAGCCCAGATGGTGGACGTTTCCGAGTGAAAATGTATATAACAAACAATATATATATAACAAACTGATGTCTCCGGTCCCTTGTAGTTGGTTATATCCATGTTCTACTGTAGCTAAATTAGGTTTTAGAATTGTGCTTTGGGGAAGGAATTACAGACAGATAGAGTGAGTGAGTGAGTTTGTTTTAACGCCGCTTTTAGCAATATTCCAGCAATATCACGGCGGGGGACACCAAAAATGGGCTTCACACATTGTACCCATGTCGGGAATCGAACCCGGGTCTTCGGCGTGACGAGTGAACGCTTTAACCACTAGGCTACCCGACCGCCCCACAGACAGATAGAAGGCAATTTCAGAATCAAATGTTCATCATCGTGTTGTTGGATTTTTGTTAAAAAGTGAATTAGTCACATGACACCACCCTCGTCTTTTCTAAAGTTGTATTTGAGCAAGGTGCTTATATGTCTTATTTTTTAACATTTCCTAACAAGAATCAGTTTTGTTTATCATCTTGAGATAAATATTTCTCTCTTCTAATGAAAATGAGCAAACGTAAAATGAGATAAGATCCCACGCATGCTATAAAAGGGTGTTGGCGATAATTGGTGATCAGTGATAACTGGTCGCTGCCAGTTTACCTCCATAAACACAAACGATATGGAATTCTTAAAGGGCCAGTACACCAACCGTTCTCAAGCATTGTTTGCAAATAATAACCAATAACTCTCAAGCGTACTTATTCTGCAAGAGAAGTTTCTTCTCCAGCGACCACACCGCAGGTATAGGCTTATCACATGACTGACCTTTTCTCTTGTTTGTAAACAAACACACTTATTCTGAAATAAGAACAGACGGACCTAATGTAAGCCTTTCGGTTCACTTGACAAATTGTTTTGCATAATTATATAGATTTGCTACTATAACTGGGACAGTGAGGTACATGACAATAAAGTTTTACATGTCAACTTGACCTAATCGGGGGCTGTGAGGGCAGTGGAGCCAAACATTTAGGGCTGCAATGAATACACTGTGAGGCGAATACGATACAGAACATGAATATAGGGTAACGAATATGAACATTAATTCACGATTACAGTAAGAGGTCATCAGTTGAAGTATTATTTATTATATTCAGTGAAACAATAACAAAATAAAATATTTAACATGGTTTGACCATGTTGACATGAGTGAATCGTAACAGCCCTACCAAACAACCAATGTAAATAAAGGACAAAGACACGTTTTCGGATATTTTCTCAATGAAAGTTTCATGACATAGGTTTGACATAGGAATGAAACAGAAAAAAAACAAACATATGAAATATCTCGAATGGACTGTGTATAACGTGATGATGTGGCCACAAGGAACTCTGGGTAGGAGCAGCATTCAAAATATACGCCTGCCCGTAGTCTCATGGCAGGTAGATTTTGTCGGGTTTGTAGTTTCAAATTTGTAGGTATCCTAATGGCCTGCAGAAAATGTATGTGTCAAGGTATTTATCACGATAAGCTGCATTTTTTCAAATGAGGACCTGAAAAGTTTAGTCAGGGCCTGCAGCTTTTCTATTATAATCTTGCCTTTGATAAACACTGGCTTTTAATCCAATCAATTTGGCAATTAGTACTTTGTAACTCAATCGTGTGAAAATCACTCGTGCAAGAATTCAT
The DNA here is from genome assembly GCF_023055435.1 of Haliotis rufescens. Classification (NCBI taxonomy): domain Eukaryota; kingdom Metazoa; phylum Mollusca; class Gastropoda; order Lepetellida; family Haliotidae; genus Haliotis; species Haliotis rufescens. Next base: position 16,785 of record NW_025963966.1, on the reverse strand, counting down.
GCAGTATACCAGACACGTTCCGTCATATGTTGAGGGATATTGCACAAGCTAATTCTTTAGTAACTGTATCTTAAGTTTTTCAGAAATGATTATTGTTGCCTCGCTAATATAACGGGGGACTTGGGCACTTGCCGCCAACACAACAGCTTGAATTAAATGTTTTCTGAAGTAAATGTATTGTTTAATTATCAAAGTAGATACAAAATATGTGTTTGCTGAAATGTGGCTCCAATGTGAGTCACTGATGTGATTGTTGCATGCCATTATGGAACTTCTCTTTTATAGTACTTTATCGATATTGATGTCTAGGTTTTGACATTAATGCATCGCTTTAATATTCATTTCAAGGTTTAATCATATTTAACCATACAAATGCTAGCAGGGTAATATTTTCTGCTTATTTTGTGCTTTATCATCCTATTTTTCAAATAGTGATGCTGTTGTGTGCGGCTTTACTGGTACTAGTAGCATCAAATAGTGATGCTGTTGTGTGCGGCTTTACTGGTACTAGTAGCATCAAATAGTGATGCTGTTGTGTGCGGCTTTACTGGTGCTAGTAGCATCAAATAGTGATGCTGTTGTGTGCGGCTTTACTGGTGCTAGTAGCATCAAATAGTGATGCTGTTGTGTGCGGCTTTACTGGTACTAGTAGCATCAAATAGTGATGCTGTTGTGTGCGGCTTTACTGGTACTAGTAGCATCAAATAGTGATGCTGTTGTGTGCGGCTTTACTGGTACTAGTAGCATCAAATAGTGATGCTGTTGTGTGCGGCTTTACTGGTACTAGTAGCATCAAATAGTGATGCTGTTGTGTGCGGCTTTACTGGTGCTAGTAGCATCAAATAGTGATGCTGTTGTGTGCGGCTTTACTGGTGCTAGTAGCATCAAATAGTGATGCTGTTGTGTGCGGCTTTACTGGTGCTAGTAGCATCAAATAGTGATGCTGTTGTGTGCGGCTTTACTGGTACTAGTAGCATCAAATAGTGATGCTGTTGTGTGCGGCTTTACTGGTACTAGTAGCATCAAATAGTGATGCTGTTGTGTGCGGCTTTACTGGTACTAGTAGCATCAAATAGTGATGCTGTTGTGTGCGGCTTCACTGGTACTAGTAGCATCAAATAGTGATGCTGTTGTGTGCGGCTTTACTGGTACTAGTAGCATCAAATAGTGATGCTGTTGTGTGCGGCTTTACTGGTACTAGTAGCATCAAATAGTGATGCTGTTGTGTGCGGCTTTACTGGTACTAGTAGCATCAAATAAACATGGCGGATAGGTGTCAGCTATAATGCATGTGTACCAACACTTGAGGTTTCTCTTCAACTTGCCTCTTATAAAAACATGTCTGAAGCAGAATCTTTATGAGACTGTGTTTTGGAGTAGATCTATACTATACAATTTGTACTTATTTATATGTACCGATATATCAATCATGCTACAGTCAGTGCAATCAATTGTTGTCAAAATCTGTATCAAATTATCGCCCGATGCTGTCGTGTTTTATTTCTTTCATCATGCATTCTGCTATTCATCTGCTGGTTGCCAGTGTCACTTTCAATGTCAAAATATGGTCTGGCTAATACATTGCCAAGCAAAAAGCACATGCGTTTACGGGTCAGGTGTTCGTATCGTTTCAAAACGGCATTCCAAACGCAATAACACAAAATAGTTGTTACTTTTCCCGTTTCAAATCGTAGCATATATTGGCCCAAGACCCCGGCTTCTCTTCGAAGCAAGGAGGCTGCCATCTTTTGCAAGTGCTTCAGCGCATAATGCGGAAGCGGAAATAGAGACTGTCCTTCACCTTAAATATATTTTGCGGGAAAATTGACACAGTTATAATATATTGTGTTCATTTCATGTTTAGAGAAGATGACTCTGTGATCCTTTTACTAAGCATGGATCCGTCAGAAGTAGAATTTTTGGCCGAGAAGGAGTTGGTCACGATTGTGCCTAACTTTGCGCAAGATAAGATTTATCTGATCAGTGTAAGTAGCACAATGTTTTCCAAGTTCTGTTATGGAGTATTTTCTAAGTTCTGTTATGGAGTAGACCAAGTGCATGTTATGGCTGGGACGGGTCCGAATTTACTACCCGGGTACCCACCACCCTATTACCCGACCCTACCCGGCTACCCGCTGTAGATGTTTAGAGATAGGTACAAACTTCCCGATTTGGAAACGTTTGACCGTAGCCCTGGCAAAATGTATTTAGATACACGTGTAAAACGATCCGCTCGTGCACAGGACCATGTAACTAATAGTAGTAAAAAAAGACCCCGAGCTTTTTTGCGAGTTTTTTTTTATCAGTTTTATTAGTTAAATGGTGTTGTGGATCATGCATACACTGATGTTTCATTCATGAAGTTTTATCTTTATTCAAACATATAAAAGTCAGAAGGAATGGGTGCATTGTCAGAAAAGAAGAGTTTTAAATAATTTTTGTCATTAAACAATATACAATATATCACATGACTAACCATGGGTCCAGGCAGTCCTGTGGGTACCCGCATCCTACTAAGAACTGACTCACAAGAGTCCTTTTGTTCATCATTTTCGGATAAATATTTCTCTCTTCTAATGGAAACAAGCAAAGGTAAAATGAGATGCGATCACATGCACTATAACATGGAACTGGGGATAATTGGTCCTCAGTGTAACGGGTTATTGCTAAAATGGCACATCAGCAAAACAGCACTGATTGGCAAAAATGGCACCTCGTCTAAAGCGAGAACGGCTACTATTGCCTGGCGAAAACGGCACCTTATTATTTTTTTTACCTTGGTTCTGAGATACATGAAATTAAAATCACATGGTCACTTGCAAGCACAAATAACTGTGAAATGTTAAAAAAAAGTTTACATCAGAAACTAGCCTCAACTCGCCGACTCTTATTTGGAGGCGAACTAAACTTATTGTGAAAACATTACATGCTTTGAAGTAAAATAAATGAAATTAAACTCACATGGTCACTTGCACACACAAATAATTGTGAAATATTAATTGCCTTAAAACAAGTTTACATTAGGAATTAGCCTCTACTCCAATTTACTCACCGACTCTGATTGGGAGGCGCAACTAAACTTATCGTTGAAACATCACATGATTTGAAGTTTTAAGTACCTTTACTCAAATTAACTCAGTGTCAAGCTTAAACTGAGTCTGGCGGAAATGGCCCAAGAAATTGGTGCCGTTTTGCTGAGGTGCCGTTTTAGCCTGCACCCAGCGATAACTGGTCGCTAGCCAGTATAACTTTTCCTGTGGTATATATTGGCATCAGTTAGAGGCATACACATGTAGATTCTCGTATTCAGATCATTACATGAAAGATGGACTGTAATTAAATTACTACAAAGTTACACAGCCAAACTACAGTTAGGCCCTAGTGGACATAAGTATTTGTCACCTTACAAAACGACAAATAGGGTTAGGTACCGATTTCTGATCAAGCATCTTTGACCTTTGGGTTAGGTACCCCCTTGCAATCCTAGGGGTGTGTTGGCCAGGGTTAGGGTTAGGTACCCCCTTACAATCCTAGGGGTGTGTTGGCCAGGGCCAGGGTTAGGTACCCCCTTACAATCCTAGGGGTGTGTTGGCCAGGGTTAGGTACCCCCTTACAATCCTAGGGGTGTGTTGGCCAGGGTTAGGTACCCCCTAACAATCCTAGGGATGTGTTGGCCAGGGTTAGGTACCCCCTTACAATCCTAGGGGTGTGTTGGCCAGGGTTAGGTACCCCCTTACAATCCTAGGGGTGTGTTGGCCAGGGTTAGGTACCCCCTTACAATCCTAGGGGTGTGTTGGCCAGTTGGATTGGTCTTAGGACTGTAACATATGTTGCTGAAATTTTTTTGTGTCATAAGCATTGTGCCATTATTTCATGAACTACCCCTATTTTGTCAGAAGTCATTATTGCAATGAATGCAATGTTACAGTTCAATGGTGAGATACCTCTGAATTTAGGAAAATAAGAACTTTTAAAAAAGTGGAAATTGCCAACCAAAGAACATTTTTATTTTTCGGTTTGCCTGCCAAGGGCACTTAGTTTGGAAAGCCCCTGTGGTCCTGTGGTAAAGTGTTGGCTAACAAGAATGACACATTCAGAGCTCCAGATAAGCTGCGTATCTGCGTGAAATACGCATCAGAAATGCGGAAATATGCAGTAAAATTTAATCCAAGCGTATCAAATACGCAACGAATATTACAGATACGCTACAAAAATAAAACTTGTGCGTATCACAAAAATATTGTGAAGTAACCCTGCGTATTCGATTAGCAAATGAGCAACTTATTTTGAAATTAGAAGTTGGCATTCCGTCAACCTTGCCAAACTCCACGATGACAGTCAGATCATGATCATTTGCCATCACACTTTCTTGTGGAAGTATCGTGGTATTTTTGAGTCCTATAAAGCTCTCGAACCCACACGACACCAGTTTGCAGGGACTAGATGAATAGTCTTTTTAAATATTTAACTTAAATACCCACATGTGTAAAAACTAGTGGGTAACAGAAATTTGAATACGCAGATAGAATTACTTATACCCAATGATTTTAAAATGCATGGGTAAAATACCCACAACACCGAAAGCTTATCTGGAGCTCTGCACATTAGCTTATGTTTAAGTTGGCAAGGCGTGTTGGATCCTCCATGTGGCGTTAATTGAAAACTGTGGAAGTGAGCCCGAGAAAGTGCAGTGCTCCCTGAATTCAAATTGTTGGTTAAAAAGATCTTTCTCTTCCAAATGTAGAAGTAATTGTTTGACAACTATGAGTGGAAAACTGTTACAATCGTGTGCACCCATATTAAATCTGTGTGAGACACGCCTAGTGTTGGCCAGTTGCGTAATGTGCAGTCGCAGGCCCTGCCATGTCCGCCGGCCTGAGCGCCACATACAACACAGCCATCGTCATCAATAAGCAAGTGGTCTCTGGTTTGTGTGATAGTATTTGCTATGTATCCAAAGTGTAATCAGAAGTATTTAGGTCCATGCCCAGTTATGTACTTAGATTCTTTGGCATGATTGCGAAAGCTCAGTGCTTATTAAATAAAATAAATTTTATTGTTGGAAATTGGCTCTGAAAATCCAACACAGATAGAGCAGACGACACAGATACAGCAGACAACGCTCTCTCCAAACTTTCAAAGACAATGTTGACACATTTCTCCAGGAGCTTGATCAACATAAACAGAAATCAGCTGTTGCTCCACTTTCAAGAAAAGACAAGCTGGTTACAGAAAAGTCAAGGTCATCGATTTCAAGAACCTCATCGGCAAGAATGAAAGAAGAACAAATGAAAGCAGAATTGATAGCAAACGAAGAAATTCTTGAAGAAAAGGAGAGAATTGAACTTGAGAAAGTGAAACTCAAAATGGCTGAAGAGAAACTTGAAATTCACAGACAAAAGTTAATGAGTGAAGCTCAATGCAAGGTCTTGAATAAATATGAAGATGAAAGCGACATTTCTTCATGTGACCAAGGTGAAGGTAACCATGGAAACGTTAATCAGATTCCACCAAGTGGGTTTGATACTGACATTGACATACCCAGGTAATTCGACTAGATGACGAGGGACTTCACACTCTGTTTTGTGAAGTAGAGACTATTGTGAACAGTAGACCAATTACGACAGTGTCAAGTGACCTTGAGGACCTGACTCCACTTACACCGAACAACCTGTTGATGATGCGAACAGGAGAGAGTCTGCCACCAGGACTTCACCAAGAATGACTGCTATATTCGCAGGAAGTGGAGCCAAGTACAATACCTGTCAGACATGTTCTGGCAAAGATGGCACCGAGAGTACCTGACGACACTTCAGGAGAGACAGAAGTGGACCCGACAACAGAAAAACATTGCTGTTGACGACATCGTGTTGGTTATGGACAACCTTCCTCGGAATGCATGGCGTCTTGGACGCATAGTGGAAGTGTACGCTGACAAGAAAGGACTTGATCGAATCGTAAAAGTGAAGACTGCTACTACAATGTTGACACGCCCAATAGACAAATTGTGTGTGATTCTCGAAGCAGACTGTGACATGCACAAATAATGTGATTGTGATTGGGTTCGAAATAGACTCGAAACAGAATAGGAGACTGTTTAAAGTCTTTCGACCATTTCTAGTGAAAACATAAACTTAATGTGAAATGGACACTTGTGTTCATAGCAACATGACTGTTGCAAAAGTGAAAACTGCTGACGCTTTCAGAGACTTTTGAAATTCATTGTGTTTTGTTTGTATTTTTTGAAGATATGTAATAATTGTTTTCGTTTGACTGCACAATTAGGGGGTCGGTGTGTAAGGTTTATGTTTAAAGTTCCTATTTATAGACTTGTAACTCTAGTATTTTGTTATGTGGCTGAGTGAGAGGCACGCTCGTGTCTGTTGTCGAAATGCGGAGCGTATAAAACGGTATGTTAACTTTATTTGTGTAAACAATTTAGTGAACATCTCTGTTATTATGATATCTAACGTTTAGAATTGAATTTTTGGTAAAATGTTTTTGATAGATTATTTATCGAAAAGCAAATTTGTGTTGTTAGAATCATTTTTTGCATTAATTGACTGCTATAAACATTGTTGTTTTATTTAATTTTGCAGTCAATCCTATCCTTCTGAATATCTCGACCATATCTCGGAATAAATCGACGGTTGGAGAGGAATTGTCGTTCGCTCTTAATTACACCGTCTTCTATCTTCTCCTCCCTGGCAGATGGTGAAGCCAGAAGTAGACCTCACTCTTACCAATCAAGAAAAGTCGGATACCAATCCTTTGGTATATCGATATAAACAATCATATAACCAATGATAACGCTCCAAACATAATTCTCACAGGTCCATTTTTACAGACGGGTCCAAGAATGGTGGCAAAGTTGCAAGTGCCACCATCACTGGATCCAGAACTGTCTCCTCAAGAATCCCAGATTTTAGTTCAATTTTTACTGCTGAGGCCAAAGCTATCCTAACAGCTTTGACCTATTTTCAACAACAAAACCAATCAAAAAATTTCATCATCTTCTCTGATTCGTTATCTTGCCTTCAGGCACTCAAAAGTGTCTCACCATATCACCCTATTATCCTTGACATTTTAGAACTCTATAATGATCTTTCCACTGGCCAATGTGACATCGTCTTTTCCTGCTTACCAAGTCATGTAGGCATAACTGGTAACTCAAAAGCCGATGCTGCAGCTAAAGCAGCTCTTGACGAACCGTTATCTCCACTTCTTATCCCGTACAGTGACCAACCATCAAATCTTATACTCGGGATCTCACGCAAAAGAGGTGGGACACCCAAGTAGGAAGCAATAAACTACATGAATTGAAACCAACAATCGGTCATACCTACTTGGGTTGTCAGTCAAGACATGATGAGGTCATTTTACGACAATGTCATATTGGCCACAGTCGGATTACACACGAATATGCTTAAGACAGATGAGGATGAACCTCCTAAGTGTATCCCTTGTGATGAAGGGTTCACCGTTAAGCATATATTGCTTGACTGTGTGGACTTTGCAATCGCAAGGGATTCACATGATCAAAGTGTAAATCTAAAAGATCTCTTCCCGTGTCAGCGGGCATCTCATCATAAATTACTTGAAAGAAATTGGTCTGTATCATAAATTTTAAATATGTAAGTGAATAATTAAATACTTGTTTTTAACTTTGGTGTGATGCTACTATTAACAGACATTATTGAAGGCTCTGTCCAGGAGGTTAAAGTACCATAAAAATATTGCCCCCCTGTGTGACACGTAATCCTATCATAATCAATGTAACTATCATCAACCAATGGTTTTAAGCCAACTCATTGATGAGTATTTTTTAGTATTGGCTAGCATTGTGCACAACCACAAGTGGCTAAAGTGATGACGTAAATCCTGCTGGGGTATCATGCAGGAAGCAGAGGTACTGTAAGTCCCCATGATCCCCAGTGAGGTGGCCTATAGCCCGTGTTTTAAAGCTGTATATATAATATTGTTATGCTCAAATATGTTTTACAACTTGTTTTTAAACAAAACTTTGCATTAATGACTAAATTGTAAATATATTAACTTGGTCTCGTCGCTATATGGCTGTTAAATTTTAACTCACTCACTCACTCAATTTTTGTCAAGCAGTTGTGTTTAAGTAGGCCTTAAGTATTTACATCTGCAAAGTTATGGCGTAGAGTAGACTTGCCCTGTCAGTAATCTCCTGTCCTGCTGTTACGGGCTGTCCATGGCTTCCTGTTTGATTGTAGGGAGACGTCGGCCCCTTCGTCCCAAGCATCCCCCTCCAAGTACCACTGTGGATGGCAGTCAACTTGAAGCAGCGTCAGAAATGCAGAATCCTGCCCCCAGAATGGATGGATATAGGTTGGTATTAACCATCTGTAATAACAGCAATGACTGTCGACTTGTATGGATCTGTCCAGTCAAAGTGTATACGCTTACATGAACTTCATGGAAATAGTATCTCGTATCTGAGATAAAATGTTTAAGAATTATGCAAGTTGTTCATTTTCACTGTCTCAGGAGTGTAGTATTGAAGTGATTATCATTTCCAAAATATACGGTTGTCATCTACACCCTTCTTGTACTAAGCATATTCAGTGCCACATTTGTTTGTAAGTCTGTGTGGAAGTGTGCAAGTTTCTAGAGTGCGTTGGACTGAAGCTGTTACTCTGATACAGTGATCCCTCGCTACAACGCTACCTTTGGGGTATAAATAATTGATGAGTGTTATAGATGATCCAAGGTTTAACGGAGGTCGAGTCATACGTGGTAGATGACCAACAAAACAGTATACATGCTCTGCCTACCTAACACAAGTTTTAAAAAAAGATTAGAATAGAAGTTGTTTATGTTTCATAGTGTAAAAAAAGATTTAATGAGTATTAATATGCCCTTTCCAAAAAACACATCGTATCCCTTCTGCGAATTCAGGTGAATAAACAGATATTACAAACTTGGTCAATAAAAGTATGAAATATGATATAAAACATCTTAGACAGGATGATTTACCATTTAAAATGTATTTCCTGCTCTCGAAGGCATTGTTTTATATGCAGAGATTAAGATTATCATGTGTATTTTCTTGTTAACTAAGCTGGAAATAGCAATCAGCTGTGCACACCTTTTTGATGCAATGGTCAGAAGAAATTGTGTCTGAAATTATTATTTTATCAGGAATAATATATACGAATATTGTGTTATTTTAGTTACAGCTTCCGCTATATGTGTGTGTGTGTGTGTGTGTGTGTGTATATATATATATATATATATATATATATATATACTTAAAATTATAAGAACCAAATGTGTAGCACTTTGGTACAGGTGGTACATGTATGTAGGATATTTTTTTATGTATGGAACAATTTGACCAGTCACTGTAGGCACTTCCCGCGCTACATGTATTTCAATTGCGAAAACGTTGTTGACATTTAATGTCAAACTGCCTCAAATATGACTTTTAGCGAGTGTTTCGTGATTGCAGTGATCAGCTGATAATGTTTTCTGAGATGGGGGAAAACATTGTGTCATTGGAAAATTGGAGTTTATTAAAAATGTTAGTAAATTTTGGGAGCCATGCTTTACCGCGCGCTATAACGGTGTTAGCGCTATATTGAAGAGCACAATAGCAAGGGAACACTGTACAAGGAACCTGCTGTATCAAGATCGGAGGTCGCATCCTCAGTGAACTTAACTGCCCAATCACATGAAGGTTGTGTTGGTTCTGAGCCAATCAGATGCCATCTTTCTAAAATGATTTGGTTTAAGCTCACCGGGTCGGAATGCCATACTGTGGCGTCCAGCATCCGTACGTCAACAATTCATTCAAACGACTTCTTTTTCTGAACCACCAATTGGAAATTAACAAAATTTGACTGGAAGCATCCCTAGGTGGTGGGGATTCAAAATTGTACAAATGGTTGGCTTGACGCCTCAAGTGTCTGAGGGGCGGGGCCAATAGGGGTAATTTGGCTATATTGCTTTAAATGACTTCTTCTCTGGAACTAAGAGATAGATATTTTGGTGAGGATTCAAAATTGTACAAATGGTGGGGCTGACACCCTGAGGGGTGGGGCCAAATGGGGGTAATTTGGCAATATTGCTTTAAATGACTTCTTCTCTGGAACTGAGAAATAGATATCAACCATATTTAGTTGAAAGCATTCTCCGGTGGTGAGAATTCCAAATTGTACAACTGGTGGGGCTGAATCCCCAAGGGGCTGAGGGGTGGGGCCAAATAGGGTAATTTGGCAATTTGGCAATATTGCTTTAAACACCTCTTTCTCTGGAACTAAGAGATGGACATCAACCATACTTGGTTGGAAGTATTCTCAGGTGATGGGAATTTACAATTGAACAAATGGAGGGGCTGAGGGGCGGGGCCAAACAGAGTTTAAACCTTGGACACAGTTAGGATCCCCGCTGTATAACCATATGTACAATTGCTGAGTATCATGAGAGGAATGCACATACGCTACGAAGACTGGCCCCCTTTCATCTGTCCAGCACTCCCAAAGGAATTAGAACCATGACCATAACATGCAAACCGATGTTATCCCCACCCTAATATAAACACATACGTTGTATACATTTGTTTCTTATGAAGAGAATAATACATTAATGCCAATAGGATTTGCCGTGGGGTCCAGCTTTGCCTCTGGAAACTTAGATCCTGGATCATAACATGGAAACAGTTCAGATCTTTATGCTACATTTGTATCGAGAGAAGTACACATTCATGCTGTCAGATTTGCCATCCATCCCTTTAAATGCTGTCAGAGTCAAAATTGCAGTATCATATACATGCACAATGCAAATGTATATTTTGTCATGATTGAGTAAATATCCAGGTGAGTGATACATGTAAATATACCATTTTACCATGACAGATAGGATAAGTATTATACAGGGATGTGAGCAGGTTTTCCCGGAAAAAAAGAGGAAAAGTCTAGGGGGGTTTTGGGGGCGTGTTTTAAATATTTGACTGCATTTTTGTCCCCCGCCGCGGGAAAGTGCGAAGCGGGGGATATAGTATTCACGACTGTCCGTACGTCCCACCTGTTTGTTGCCGCGATATCTCAAGAACTAAACACTGGATTGTCTTCATATTTGGAACTATGGTGTATATACAAATTCCGCAGACGCCAGTCGGTTTTGGTGACCTTGACCCCATTTTCAAGGTCACAGCAGGCAAATCTGCTTTTGGAGTTGGAAAACGATGTTGCCGCGATATCTCAAGAACTAAACACTGGATTGTCTTCATATTTGGAACTATGGTGTATATACAAAATCCGCAGACACCAGTCGGTTTTGGTGACCTTGACCCCATTTTCAAGGTCACAGCAGGCAAATCTGCTTTTGGAGTTGGAAAACGATGTTGCCGCGATATCTCAAGAACTAAACACTGGATTGTCTTCATATTTGGAACTATGGTGTATATACAGACTCCGCAGACACCAATCAGTTTTGGTGACCTTGATCCCATTTTCAAGGTCACAGCAGGCAAATCTGCTTTTGGAGTTGGAAAACGGTGTTGCCGCGATATCTCAAGAACTAAACACTGGATTGTCTTCATATTTGGAACTATGGTGTATATACAGACACCGCAGACACCAGTCGGTTTTGGTTACCTTGACCCCATTTTCAAGGTCACAGCAGGCAAATCTGTTTTTGGAGTTGGAAAACGGTGTTGCCGCGATATCTCAAGAACTAAACACTGGATTGTCTTCATATTTGGAACTATGGTGTATATACAGACACCGCATACACCAGTCGGTTTTGGTGACCTTGACCCCATTTTCAAGGTCACAGCAGGCAAATCTGCTTTTGGAGTTGGAAAACGGTGTTGCCGCGATATCTCAAGAACTAAACACTGGATTGTCTTCATATTTGGAACTATGGTGTATATACAAATTCCGCAGACACCAGTCGGTTTTGGTGACCTTGACCCCATTTTCAAGGTCACAGCAGGCAAATCTGCTTTTGGAGTTGGAAAACGATGTTGCCGCGATAACTCAAGAACTAAACACTGGATTGTCTTCATATTTGGAACTATGGTGTATATACAAAATCCGCAGACACCAGTCGGTTTTGGTGACCTTGACCCCATTTTCAAGGTCACAGCAGGCAAATCTGCTTTTGGAGTTGGAAAACGATGTTGCCGCGATATCTCAAGAACTAAACACTGGATTGTCTTCATATTTGGAACTATGGTGTATATACAGACTCCGCAGACACCAATCAGTTTTGGTGACCTTGATCCCATTTTCAAGGTCACAGCAGGCAAATCTGCTTTTGGAGTTGGAAAACGGTGTTGCCGCGATATCTCAAGAACTAAACACTGGATTGTCTTCATATTTGGAACTATGGTGTATATACAGACTCCGCAGACACCAGTCGGTTTTGGTTACCTTGATCCCATTTTCAAGGTCACAGCAGGCAAATCTGCTTTTGGAGTTGGAAAACGGTGTTGCCGCGATGTCTCAAAAACTAAACACTGGATTGTCTTCATATTTGGAACTATGGTGTATATACAGACACCGCAGACACCAGTCGGTTTTGGTTACCTTGACCCCATTTTCAAGGTCACAGCAGGCAAATCTGTTTTTGGAGTTGGAAAACGGTGTTGCCGCGATATCTCAAGAACTAAACACTGGATTGTCTTCATATTTGGAACTATGGTGTATATACAGACACCGCATACACCAGTCGGTTTTGGTGACCTTGACCCCATTTTCAAGGTCACAGCAGGCAAATCTGCTTTTGGAGTTGGAAAACGGTGTTGCCGCGATATCTCAAGAACTAAACACTGGATTGTCTTCATATTTGGAACTATGGTGTATATACAAATTCCGCAGACACCAGTCGGTTTTGGTGACCTTGACCCCATTTTCAAGGTCACAGCAGGCAAATCTGCTTTTGGAGTTGGAAAACGATGTTGCCGCGATAACTCAAGAACTAAACACTGGATTGTCTTCATATTTGGAACTATGGTGTATATACAAAATCTGCAGACACCAGTTGGTTTTGGTGACCTTGACCCCATTTTCAAGGTCACAGCAGGCAAATCTGTTTTTGGAGTTGGAAAACGGTGTTGCCGCGATATCTCAAGAACTAAACACTAGATTGTCTTCATATTTGGAACTATGGTGTATATACAGACACCGCATACACCAGTCGGTTTTGGTGACCTTGACCCCATTTTCAAGGTCACAGCAGGCAAATCTGTTTTTGGAGTTGGAAAACGGTGTTGCCGCAATATCTCAAGAACTATCAACTGGATTGTCTTCATATTTGGAACTATGGTATATATACAAATTCCGCAGATACCAGTCGGTTTTGGTGACCTTGACCCCATTTTCAAGGTCACAGCAGGCAAATCTGCTTTTGGTGTTGGAAAACGATGTTGCCGCGATATCTCAAGAACTAAACACTGGATTGTCTTCATATTTGGAACTATGGTGTATATACAGACACCGCATACACCAGTTGGTTTTGGTGACCTTGACCCCATTTTCAAGGTCACAGCAGGCAAATCTGCTTTTGGAGTTGGAAAACGGTGTTGCCGCGATATCTCAAGAACTAAACACTGGATTGTCTTCATATTTGGAACTATGGTGTATATACAAAATCCGCAGACACCAGTCGGTTTTGGTGACCTTGACCCCATTTTCAAGGTCACAGCAGGCAAATCTGCTTTTGGAGTTGGAAAACGATGTTGCCGCGATATCTCAAGAACTAAACACTGGATTGTCTTCATATTTGGAACTATGGTGTATATACAAAATCTGCAGACACCAGTTGGTTTTGGTGACCTTGACCCCATTTTCAAGGTCACAGCAGGCAAATCTGTTTTTGGAGTTGGAAAACGGTGTTGCCGCGATATCTCAAGAACTAAACACTAGATTGTCTTCATATTTGGAACTATGGTGTATATACAGACACCGCATACACCAGTCGGTTTTGGTGACCTTGACCCCATTTTCAAGGTCACAGCAGGCAAATCTGTTTTTGGAGTTGGAAAACGGTGTTGCCGCAATATCTCAAGAACTATCAACTGGATTGTCTTCATATTTGGAACTATGGTGTATATACAAATTCCGCAGACACCAGTCGGTTTTGGTGACCTTGACCCCATTTTCAAGGTCACAGCAGGCAAATCTGCTTTTGGAGTTGGAAAACGATGTTGCCGCGATATCTCAAGAACTAAACACTGGATTGTCTTCATATTTGGAACTATGGTGTATATACAGACACCGCATACACCAGTCGGTTTTGGTTACCTTGACCCCATTTTCAAGGTCACAGCAGGCAAATCTGTTTTTGGAGTTGGAAAACGGTGTTGCCGCAATATCTCAAGAACTATCAACTGGATTGTCTTCATATTTGGAACTATGGTGTATATACAAATTCCGCAGACACCAGTCGGTTTTGGTGACCTTGACCCCATTTTCAAGGTCACAGCAGGCAAATCTGCTTTTGGAGTTGGAAAACGATGTTGCCGCGATATCTCAAGAACTAAACACTGGATTGTCTTCATATTTGGAACTATGGTGTATATACAAAATCCGCAGACACCAGTCGGTTTTGGTGACCTTGACCCCATTTTCAAGGTCACAGCAGGCAAATCTGCTTTTGGAGTTGGAAAACGATGTTGCCGCGATATCTCAAGAACTAAACACTGGATTGTCTTCATATTTGGAACTATGGTGTATATACAGACACCGCATACACCAGTCGGTTTTGGTGACCTTGACCCCATTTTCAAGGTCACAGCAGGCAAATCTGTTTTTGGAGTTGGAAAACGGTGTTGCCGCAATATCTCAAGAACTAATCGCTGGATTGTCTTCATATTTGGTACTATGGTGTATATACAGGTGGGGGACATTTCGTCACTTTGTGACAAATACTTGTTTTTAAGCAATTTCGTGCAGTTTGGACAGAATTCACACCAAGAAATGTAATAAGTCAATGGCAAAAGTCAATAAGTCAAATAAACAAAGATGGCGGATGCAGTAAAATTTCGAAGTTAAATCAGTACTTTAAAAAAATCAGGCATAGCTTCCGCGCACCCGGCTACCTGCCAGGTCTGGGAGCAATACTGCCATAAACTTCACCCCCCAATCCCCCAGACACAAGGACAACTGTCACAAGCATGCAATGTCTGACCCTTTTCCCCTGTTGAAGCACATTGGAAAAAAAACTTAGTTACTTTGAACTTACTTACCTTTCGTTGAAAAAAAACAAAAAACCATTGCAAACATGACATTAATACAACATAGATCCCCGTGTTATGAGTTTTCCTGACCCTGAAGAAACATTCATAGTTTTTTTGCTAATCACATGAACAACTGTAAAACATCTCAATCACTTATAGGCTAAAAGACAACTTTATCTTAAAAACAAGCTGAGTATGTACAATTTCTGTGTGACGCCACACCCCACGTTATAGTGCAAGTATTCATGATAGAAAACTTATGATGTCTGAAAACCTATGATGATGCTGACAGCTCTGATCAAAAACAGGACAATCCGCGATGGTTATCCGGTTTTCGATAATATTTTTTGGAGTGTTTTTTTTTATAGTCTTTTATTAGATTTTTACGCGGAAGATGATTTTTTCTGAGGACTAATGTTTTAAAAAAAGTGATTTTCTGCATTCACATCCCTGATTATAAATATACCATTTTAACATGACAGATAGGATAAGTATTATGAATATATCATTTAACCATGACAGGTAGAATAAGTTTTATAAATATACCATTTTACCATGACAGATGGGATAAGTTTTTGTACCATTTTACCATGACACATAGGATAAGTATTATAAATAATCTTTTTTAGCTTATGTAACTTTTTCTGATAATATGATTTCCTGTTTCAGAAAAGTTAGAAGAAAAGAAACAAGAGGAAATAGATTCCAAGTTCTTCACAGCGATGCCGAGCCGGTTCTACATCGAGGTCACCCAGCTGCTCCTGCAGTGGTGAGAACTGTTTGTTTGTTTGTTTGTTTGTTTGGCGCCACACTCAGCAATATTCCAGCTATAAGACGGTGGTCTGCAAATGATCGAGCCTGGACCAGACAATCCAGTGATGGCATCATGAGCATGCACACAACTGGGATACGATGACATGCATCAACCATGTCAGCGAGCCTGACCACCTGATCCCGTTTGTCACCTCTCACGACAAGCATGGGTTGCTGAAGACCTATTCTACCCCAGATCTTCACAGGTCTGGTAATAACAACTTCATCACAGAGAGGGGAAATTCATGGATGTCAACTTTTAAGCTTACTCCTTAGTTCCTGAAACTCTCATAAATGTCACTTCTAAATGCCATTGAAAGACTTGATGCTTCAAAACGAATATTATCACGTGTGGTAGTTAGTAGTTACGTGGCCAATTTTGAACACAATGTAATGAAATACATGTGTAGATATTAGTGGGTCTCCACTGTTTAGCCACAATAATGATATTTATAAAAATAAAAATAATAATAATCCTTTAAGCTTTTTGCTTAGCAAAGAGGAAGGTTATCATCCTGGACCTCCTCAGCACAGATCATCTTTAAGGTGATCAGAAACAGAAGAGATTGTCACAGTTGTAGAGGGAGATTATTCCACTCTGGGGTGGTGGCGGATTTCTGATTTCAGATTTCTGGTGTCCCCTGTCGTGATATTGCAGGAATATTGGTAAAAGCGACGTAAAACCATACTCACTCACTCACTATGATACTATCTGGCAACTCGCGTTGTAGCAAATTGTACTTTATGATCCAACAATT
>NW_025963965.1:0-46068 GCF_023055435.1 Haliotis rufescens | reverse complement strand
TGCTTTTGACACTGAACGGTCGCCCCTAAGGCCTGGAGAAAATAGCTAAAAATCTACAATTCGAACGTCAACGTGGTCGGGGGGACCTGTCCGACCCGCCTACCGAGTTTCAAGACGATACTCCTTTTTTTAAATTTTGGCACCCCTGCCCATGGTGACAAGTCATGCTTTTGACACTACGGTCGCCCCTAAGGCCTGGAGAAAATAGCTAAAAATCTACAATTCGAACGTCAACGTGGTCGGGGGGACCTGTCCGACCCGCCTACCGAGTTTCAAGACGATACTCCTTTTTTTAAATTTTGGCACCCCTGCCCATGGTGACAAGTCATGCTTTTGACACTACGGTCGCCCCTAAGGCCTGGAGAAAATAGCTAAAAATCTACAATTCGAACGTCAACGTGGTCGGGGGGACCTGTCCGACCCGCCTACCGAGTTTCAAGACGATACTCCTTTTTTTAAATTTTGGCACCCCTGCCCATGGTGACAAGTCATGCTTTTGACACTACGGTCGCCCCTAAGGCCTGGAGAAAATAGCTAAAAATCTACAATTCGAACGTCAACGTGGTCGGGGGGACCTGTCCGACCCGCCTACCGAGTTTCAAGACGATACTCCTTTTTTTAAATTTTGGCACCCCTGCCCATGGTGACAAGTCATGCTTTTGACACTACGGTCGCCCCTAAGGCCTGGAGAAAATAGCTAAAAATCTACAATTCGAACGTCAACGTGGTCGGGGGGACCTGTCCGACCCGCCTACCGAGTTTCAAGACGATACTCCTTTTTTTAAATTTTGGCACCCCTGCCCATGGTGACAAGTCATGCTTTTGACACTACGGTCGCCCCTAAGGCCTGGAGAAAATAGCTAAAAATCTACAATTCGAACGTCAACGTGGTCGGGGGGACCTGTCCGACCCGCCTACCGAGTTTCAAGACGATACTCCTTTTTTTAAATTTTGGCACCCCTGCCCATGGTGACAAGTCATGCTTTTGACACTACGGTCGCCCCTAAGGCCTGGAGAAAATAGCTAAAAATCTACAATTCGAACGTCAACGTGGTCGGGGGGACCTGTCCGACCCGCCTACCGAGTTTCAAGACGATACTCCTTTTTTTAAATTTTGGCACCCCTGCCCATGGTGACAAGTCATGCTTTTGACACTACGGTCGCCCCTAAGGCCTGGAGAAAATAGCTAAAAATCTACAATTCGAACGTCAACGTGGTCGGGGGGACCTGTCCGACCCGCCTACCGAGTTTCAAGACGATACTCCTTTTTTTAAATTTTGGCACCCCTGCCCATGGTGACAAGTCATGCTTTTGACACTACGGTCGCCCCTAAGGCCTGGAGAAAATAGCTAAAAATCTACAATTCGAACGTCAACGTGGTCGGGGGGACCTGTCCGACCCGCCTACCGAGTTTCAAGACGATACTCCTTTTTTTAAATTTTGGCACCCCTGCCCATGGTGACAAGTCATGCTTTTGACACTACGGTCGCCCCTAAGGCCTGGAGAAAATAGCTAAAAATCTACAATTCGAACGTCAACGTGGTCGGGGGGACCTGTCCGACCCGCCTACCGAGTTTCAAGACGATACTCCTTTTTTTAAATTTTGGCACCCCTGCCCATGGTGACAAGTCATGCTTTTGACACTACGGTCGCCCCTAAGGCCTGGAGAAAATAGCTAAAAATCTACAATTCGAACGTCAACGTGGTCGGGGGGACCTGTCCGACCCGCCTACCGAGTTTCAAGACGATACTCCTTTTTTTAAATTTTGGCACCCCTGCCCATGGTGACAAGTCATGCTTTTGACACTACGGTCGCCCCTAAGGCCTGGAGAAAATAGCTAAAAATCTACAATTCGAACGTCAACGTGGTCGGGGGGACCTGTCCGACCCGCCTACCGAGTTTCAAGACGATACTCCTTTTTTTAAATTTTGGCACCCCTGCCCATGGTGACAAGTCATGCTTTTGACACTACGGTCGCCCCTAAGGCCTGGAGAAAATAGCTAAAAATCTACAATTCGAACGTCAACGTGGTCGGGGGGACCTGTCCGACCCGCCTACCGAGTTTCAAGACGATACTCCTTTTTTTAAATTTTGGCACCCCTGCCCATGGTGACAAGTCATGCTTTTGACACTACGGTCGCCCCTAAGGCCTGGAGAAAATAGCTAAAAATCTACAATTCGAACGTCAACGTGGTCGGGGGGACCTGTCCGACCCGCCTACCGAGTTTCAAGACGATACTCCTTTTTTAAATTTTGGCACCCCTGCCCATGGTGACAAGTCATGCTTTTGACACTACGGTCGCCCCTAAGGCCTGGAGAAAATAGCTAAAAATCTACAATTCGAACGTCAACGTGGTCGGGGGGACCTGTCCGACCCGCCTACCGAGTTTCAAGACGATACTCCTTTTTTTAAATTTTGGCACCCCTGCCCATGGTGACAAGTCATGCTTTTGACACTACGGTCGCCCCTAAGGCCTGGAGAAAATAGCTAAAAATCTACAATTCGAACGTCAACGTGGTCGGGGGGACCTGTCCGACCCGCCTACCGAGTTTCAAGACGATACTCCTTTTTTTAAATTTTGGCACCCCTGCCCATGGTGACAAGTCATGCTTTTGACACTACGGTCGCCCTAAGGCCTGGAGAAAATAGCTAAAAATCTACAATTCGAACGTCAACGTGGTCGGGGGGACCTGTCCGACCCGCCTACCGAGTTTCAAGACGATACTCCTTTTTTTAAATTTTGGCACCCCTGCCCATGGTGACAAGTCATGCTTTTGACACTACGGTCGCCCCTAAGGCCTGGAGAAAATAGCTAAAAATCTACAATTCGAACGTCAACGTGGTCGGGGGGACCTGTCCGACCCGCCTACCGAGTTTCAAGACGATACTCCTTTTTTTAAATTTTGGCACCCCTGCCCATGGTGACAAGTCATGCTTTTGACACTACGGTCGCCCCTAAGGCCTGGAGAAAATAGCTAAAAATCTACAATTCGAACGTCAACGTGGTCGGGGGGACCTGTCCGACCCGCCTACCGAGTTTCAAGACGATACTCCTTTTTTTAAATTTTGGCACCCCTGCCCATGGTGACAAGTCATGCTTTTGACACTACGGTCGCCCCTAAGGCCTGGAGAAAATAGCTAAAAATCTACAATTCGAACGTCAACGTGGTCGGGGGGACCTGTCCGACCCGCCTACCGAGTTTCAAGACGATACTCCTTTTTTTAAATTTTGGCACCCCTGCCCATGGTGACAAGTCATGCTTTTGACACTACGGTCGCCCCTAAGGCCTGGAGAAAATAGCTAAAAATCTACAATTCGAACGTCAACGTGGTCGGGGGACCTGTCCGACCCGCCTACCGAGTTTCAAGACGATACTCCTTTTTTTAAATTTTGGCACCCCTGCCCATGGTGACAAGTCATGCTTTTGACACTACGGTCGCCCCTAAGGCCTGGAGAAAATAGCTAAAAATCTACAATTCGAACGTCAACGTGGTCGGGGGGACCTGTCCGACCCGCCTACCGAGTTTCAAGACGATACTCCTTTTTTTAAATTTTGGCACCCCTGCCCATGGTGACAAGTCATGCTTTTGACACTACGGTCGCCCCTAAGGCCTGGAGAAAATAGCTAAAAATCTACAATTCGAACGTCAACGTGGTCGGGGGGACCTGTCCGACCCGCCTACCGAGTTTCAAGACGATACTCCTTTTTTTAAATTTTGGCACCCCTGCCCATGGTGACAAGTCATGCTTTTGACACTACGGTCGCCCCTAAGGCCTGGAGAAAATAGCTAAAAATCTACAATTCGAACGTCAACGTGGTCGGGGGGACCTGTCCGACCCGCCTACCGAGTTTCAAGACGATACTCCTTTTTTTAAATTTTGGCACCCCTGCCCATGGTGACAAGTCATGCTTTTGACACTACGGTCGCCCCTAAGGCCTGGAGAAAATAGCTAAAAATCTACAATTCGAACGTCAACGTGGTCGGGGGGACCTGTCCGACCCGCCTACCGAGTTTCAAGACGATACTCCTTTTTTTAAATTTTGGCACCCCTGCCCATGGTGACAAGTCATGCTTTTGACACTACGGTCGCCCCTAAGGCCTGGAGAAAATAGCTAAAAATCTACAATTCGAACGTCAACGTGGTCGGGGGGACCTGTCCGACCCGCCTACCGAGTTTCAAGACGATACTCCTTTTTTTAAATTTTGGCACCCCTGCCCATGGTGACAAGTCATGCTTTTGACACTACGGTCGCCCCTAAGGCCTGGAGAAAATAGCTAAAAATCTACAATTCGAACGTCAACGTGGTCGGGGGGACCTGTCCGACCCGCCTACCGAGTTTCAAGACGATACTCCTTTTTTTAAATTTTGGCACCCCTGCCCATGGTGACAAGTCATGCTTTTGACACTACGGTCGCCCCTAAGGCCTGGAGAAAATAGCTAAAAATCTACAATTCGAACGTCAACGTGGTCGGGGGGACCTGTCCGACCCGCCTACCGAGTTTCAAGACGATACTCCTTTTTTTAAATTTTGGCACCCCTGCCCATGGTGACAAGTCATGCTTTTGACACTACGGTCGCCCCTAAGGCCTGGAGAAAATAGCTAAAAATCTACAATTCGAACGTCAACGTGGTCGGGGGGACCTGTCCGACCCGCCTACCGAGTTTCAAGACGATACTCCTTTTTTTAAATTTTGGCACCCCTGCCCATGGTGACAAGTCATGCTTTTGACACTACGGTCGCCCCTAAGGCCTGGAGAAAATAGCTAAAAATCTACAATTCGAACGTCAACGTGGTCGGGGGGACCTGTCCGACCCGCCTACCGAGTTTCAAGACGATACTCCTTTTTTTAAATTTTGGCACCCCTGCCCATGGTGACAAGTCATGCTTTTGACACTACGGTCGCCCCTAAGGCCTGGAGAAAATAGCTAAAAATCTACAATTCGAACGTCAACGTGGTCGGGGGACCTGTCCGACCCGCCTACCGAGTTTCAAGACGATACTCCTTTTTTTAAATTTTGGCACCCCTGCCCATGGTGACAAGTCATGCTTTTGACACTACGGTCGCCCCTAAGGCCTGGAGAAAATAGCTAAAAATCTACAATTCGAACGTCAACGTGGTCGGGGGGACCTGTCCGACCCGCCTACCGAGTTTCAAGACGATACTCCTTTTTTTAAATTTTGGCACCCCTGCCCATGGTGACAAGTCATGCTTTTGACACTACGGTCGCCCCTAAGGCCTGGAGAAAATAGCTAAAAATCTACAATTCGAACGTCAACGTGGTCGGGGGGGACCTGTCCGACCCGCCTACCGAGTTTCAAGACGATACTCCTTTTTTTAAATTTTGGCACCCCTGCCCATGGTGACAAGTCATGCTTTTGACACTACGGTCGCCCCTAAGGCCTGGAGAAAATAGCTAAAAATCTACAATTCGAACGTCAACGTGGTCGGGGGGACCTGTCCGACCCGCCTACCGAGTTTCAAGACGATACTCCTTTTTTTAAATTTTGGCACCCCTGCCCATGGTGACAAGTCATGCTTTTGACACTACGGTCGCCCCTAAGGCCTGGAGAAAATAGCTAAAAATCTACAATTCGAACGTCAACGTGGTCGGGGGGACCTGTCCGACCCGCCTACCGAGTTTCAAGACGATACTCCTTTTTTTAAATTTGGCACCCCTGCCCATGGTGACAAGTCATGCTTTTGACACTACGGTCGCCCCTAAGGCCTGGAGAAAATAGCTAAAAATCTACAATTCGAACGTCAACGTGGTCGGGGGGACCTGTCCGACCCGCCTACCGAGTTTCAAGACGATACTCCTTTTTTTAAATTTTGGCACCCCTGCCCATGGTGACAAGTCATGCTTTTGACACTACGGTCGCCCCTAAGGCCTGGAGAAAATAGCTAAAAATCTACAATTCGAACGTCAACGTGGTCGGGGGGACCTGTCCGACCCGCCTACCGAGTTTCAAGACGATACTCCTTTTTTTAAATTTTGGCACCCCTGCCCATGGTGACAAGTCATGCTTTTGACACTACGGTCGCCCCTAAGGCCTGGAGAAAATAGCTAAAAATCTACAATTCGAACGTCAACGTGGTCGGGGGGGACCTGTCCGACCCGCCTACCGAGTTTCAAGACGATACTCCTTTTTTTAAATTTTGGCACCCCTGCCCATGGTGACAAGTCATGCTTTTGACACTACGGTCGCCCCTAAGGCCTGGAGAAAATAGCTAAAAATCTACAATTCGAACGTCAACGTGGTCGGGGGGACCTGTCCGACCCGCCTACCGAGTTTCAAGACGATACTCCTTTTTTTAAATTTTGGCACCCCTGCCCATGGTGACAAGTCATGCTTTTGACACTACGGTCGCCCCTAAGGCCTGGAGAAAATAGCTAAAAATCTACAATTCGAACGTCAACGTGGTCGGGGGGGACCTGTCCGACCCGCCTACCGAGTTTCAAGACGATACTCCTTTTTTTAAATTTTGGCACCCCTGCCCATGGTGACAAGTCATGCTTTTGACACTACGGTCGCCCCTAAGGCCTGGAGAAAATAGCTAAAAATCTACAATTCGAACGTCAACGTGGTCGGGGGGGACCTGTCCGACCCGCCTACCGAGTTTCAAGACGATACTCCTTTTTTTAAATTTTGGCACCCCTGCCCATGGTGACAAGTCATGCTTTTGACACTACGGTCGCCCCTAAGGCCTGGAGAAAATAGCTAAAAATCTACAATTCGAACGTCAACGTGGTCGGGGGGACCTGTCCGACCCGCCTACCGAGTTTCAAGACGATACTCCTTTTTTTAAATTTTGGCACCCCTGCCCATGGTGACAAGTCATGCTTTTGACACTACGGTCGCCCCTAAGGCCTGGAGAAAATAGCTAAAAATCTACAATTCGAACGTCAACGTGGTCGGGGGGACCTGTCCGACCCGCCTACCGAGTTTCAAGACGATACTCCTTTTTTTAAATTTTGGCACCCCTGCCCATGGTGACAAGTCATGCTTTTGACACTACGGTCGCCCCTAAGGCCTGGAGAAAATAGCTAAAAATCTACAATTCGAACGTCAACGTGGTCGGGGGGACCTGTCCGACCCGCCTACCGAGTTTCAAGACGATACTCCTTTTTTTAAATTTTGGCACCCCTGCCCATGGTGACAAGTCATGCTTTTGACACTACGGTCGCCCCTAAGGCCTGGAGAAAATAGCTAAAAATCTACAATTCGAACGTCAACGTGGTCGGGGGGACCTGTCCGACCCGCCTACCGAGTTTCAAGACGATACTCCTTTTTTTAAATTTTGGCACCCCTGCCCATGGTGACAAGTCATGCTTTTGACACTACGGTCGCCCCTAAGGCCTGGAGAAAATAGCTAAAAATCTACAATTCGAACGTCAACGTGGTCGGGGGGACCTGTCCGACCCGCCTACCGAGTTTCAAGACGATACTCCTTTTTTTAAATTTTGGCACCCCTGCCCATGGTGACAAGTCATGCTTTTGACACTACGGTCGCCCCTAAGGCCTGGAGAAAATAGCTAAAAATCTACAATTCGAACGTCAACGTGGTCGGGGGGACCTGTCCGACCCGCCTACCGAGTTTCAAGACGATACTCCTTTTTTTAAATTTTGGCACCCCTGCCCATGGTGACAAGTCATGCTTTTGACACTACGGTCGCCCCTAAGGCCTGGAGAAAATAGCTAAAAATCTACAATTCGAACGTCAACGTGGTCGGGGGGACCTGTCCGACCCGCCTACCGAGTTTCAAGACGATACTCCTTTTTTAAATTTTGGCACCCCTGCCCATGGTGACAAGTCATGCTTTTGACACTACGGTCGCCCCTAAGGCCTGGAGAAAATAGCTAAAAATCTACAATTCGAACGTCAACGTGGTCGGGGGGGACCTGTCCGACCCGCCTACCGAGTTTCAAGACGATACTCCTTTTTTTAAATTTTGGCACCCCTGCCCATGGTGACAAGTCATGCTTTTGACACTACGGTCGCCCCTAAGGCCTGGAGAAAATAGCTAAAAATCTACAATTCGAACGTCAACGTGGTCGGGGGGACCTGTCCGACCCGCCTACCGAGTTTCAAGACGATACTCCTTTTTTTAAATTTTGGCACCCCTGCCCATGGTGACAAGTCATGCTTTTGACACTACGGTCGCCCCTAAGGCCTGGAGAAAATAGCTAAAAATCTACAATTCGAACGTCAACGTGGTCGGGGGGACCTGTCCGACCCGCCTACCGAGTTTCAAGACGATACTCCTTTTTTTAAATTTTGGCACCCCTGCCCATGGTGACAAGTCATGCTTTTGACACTACGGTCGCCCCTAAGGCCTGGAGAAAATAGCTAAAAATCTACAATTCGAACGTCAACGTGGTCGGGGGGACCTGTCCGACCCGCCTACCGAGTTTCAAGACGATACTCCTTTTTTTAAATTTTGGCACCCCTGCCCATGGTGACAAGTCATGCTTTTGACACTACGGTCGCCCCTAAGGCCTGGAGAAAATAGCTAAAAATCTACAATTCGAACGTCAACGTGGTCGGGGGGACCTGTCCGACCCGCCTACCGAGTTTCAAGACGATACTCCTTTTTTTAAATTTTGGCACCCCTGCCCATGGTGACAAGTCATGCTTTTGACACTACGGTCGCCCCTAAGGCCTGGAGAAAATAGCTAAAAATCTACAATTCGAACGTCAACGTGGTCGGGGGGACCTGTCCGACCCGCCTACCGAGTTTCAAGACGATACTCCTTTTTTTAAATTTTGGCACCCCTGCCCATGGTGACAAGTCATGCTTTTGACACTACGGTCGCCCCTAAGGCCTGGAGAAAATAGCTAAAAATCTACAATTCGAACGTCAACGTGGTCGGGGGGACCTGTCCGACCCGCCTACCGAGTTTCAAGACGATACTCCTTTTTTTAAATTTTGGCACCCCTGCCCATGGTGACAAGTCATGCTTTTGACACTACGGTCGCCCCTAAGGCCTGGAGAAAATAGCTAAAAATCTACAATTCGAACGTCAACGTGGTCGGGGGGACCTGTCCGACCCGCCTACCGAGTTTCAAGACGATACTCCTTTTTTTAAATTTTGGCACCCCTGCCCATGGTGACAAGTCATGCTTTTGACACTACGGTCGCCCCTAAGGCCTGGAGAAAATAGCTAAAAATCTACAATTCGAACGTCAACGTGGTCGGGGGGACCTGTCCGACCCGCCTACCGAGTTTCAAGACGATACTCCTTTTTTTAAATTTTGGCACCCCTGCCCATGGTGACAAGTCATGCTTTTGACACTACGGTCGCCCCTAAGGCCTGGAGAAAATAGCTAAAAATCTACAATTCGAACGTCAACGTGGTCGGGGGGACCTGTCCGACCCGCCTACCGAGTTTCAAGACGATACTCCTTTTTTTAAATTTTGGCACCCCTGCCCATGGTGACAAGTCATGCTTTTGACACTACGGTCGCCCCTAAGGCCTGGAGAAAATAGCTAAAAATCTACAATTCGAACGTCAACGTGGTCGGGGGGACCTGTCCGACCCGCCTACCGAGTTTCAAGACGATACTCCTTTTTTTAAATTTTGGCACCCCTGCCCATGGTGACAAGTCATGCTTTTGACACTACGGTCGCCCCTAAGGCCTGGAGAAAATAGCTAAAAATCTACAATTCGAACGTCAACGTGGTCGGGGGGACCTGTCCGACCCGCCTACCGAGTTTCAAGACGATACTCCTTTTTTTAAATTTTGGCACCCCTGCCCATGGTGACAAGTCATGCTTTTGACACTACGGTCGCCCCTAAGGCCTGGAGAAAATAGCTAAAAATCTACAATTCGAACGTCAACGTGGTCGGGGGGACCTGTCCGACCCGCCTACCGAGTTTCAAGACGATACTCCTTTTTTTAAATTTTGGCACCCCTGCCCATGGTGACAAGTCATGCTTTTGACACTACGGTCGCCCCTAAGGCCTGGAGAAAATAGCTAAAAATCTACAATTCGAACGTCAACGTGGTCGGGGGGACCTGTCCGACCCGCCTACCGAGTTTCAAGACGATACTCCTTTTTTTAAATTTTGGCACCCCTGCCCATGGTGACAAGTCATGCTTTTGACACTACGGTCGCCCCTAAGGCCTGGAGAAAATAGCTAAAAATCTACAATTCGAACGTCAACGTGGTCGGGGGGACCTGTCCGACCCGCCTACCGAGTTTCAAGACGATACTCCTTTTTTTAAATTTTGGCACCCCTGCCCATGGTGACAAGTCATGCTTTTGACACTACGGTCGCCCCTAAGGCCTGGAGAAAATAGCTAAAAATCTACAATTCGAACGTCAACGTGGTCGGGGGGACCTGTCCGACCCGCCTACCGAGTTTCAAGACGATACTCCTTTTTTTAAATTTTGGCACCCCTGCCCATGGTGACAAGTCATGCTTTTGACACTACGGTCGCCCCTAAGGCCTGGAGAAAATAGCTAAAAATCTACAATTCGAACGTCAACGTGGTCGGGGGGACCTGTCCGACCCGCCTACCGAGTTTCAAGACGATACTCCTTTTTTTAAATTTTGGCACCCCTGCCCATGGTGACAAGTCATGCTTTTGACACTACGGTCGCCCCTAAGGCCTGGAGAAAATAGCTAAAAATCTACAATTCGAACGTCAACGTGGTCGGGGGGACCTGTCCGACCCGCCTACCGAGTTTCAAGACGATACTCCTTTTTTTAAATTTTGGCACCCCTGCCCATGGTGACAAGTCATGCTTTTGACACTACGGTCGCCCCTAAGGCCTGGAGAAAATAGCTAAAAATCTACAATTCGAACGTCAACGTGGTCGGGGGGACCTGTCCGACCCGCCTACCGAGTTTCAAGACGATACTCCTTTTTTTAAATTTTGGCACCCCTGCCCATGGTGACAAGTCATGCTTTTGACACTACGGTCGCCCCTAAGGCCTGGAGAAAATAGCTAAAAATCTACAATTCGAACGTCAACGTGGTCGGGGGGACCTGTCCGACCCGCCTACCGAGTTTCAAGACGATACTCCTTTTTTTAAATTTTGGCACCCCTGCCCATGGTGACAAGTCATGCTTTTGACACTACGGTCGCCCCTAAGGCCTGGAGAAAATAGCTAAAAATCTACAATTCGAACGTCAACGTGGTCGGGGGGACCTGTCCGACCCGCCTACCGAGTTTCAAGACGATACTCCTTTTTTTAAATTTTGGCACCCCTGCCCATGGTGACAAGTCATGCTTTTGACACTACGGTCGCCCCTAAGGCCTGGAGAAAATAGCTAAAAATCTACAATTCGAACGTCAACGTGGTCGGGGGGACCTGTCCGACCCGCCTACCGAGTTTCAAGACGATACTCCTTTTTTTAAATTTTGGCACCCCTGCCCATGGTGACAAGTCATGCTTTTGACACTACGGTCGCCCCTAAGGCCTGGAGAAAATAGCTAAAAATCTACAATTCGAACGTCAACGTGGTCGGGGGGACCTGTCCGACCCGCCTACCGAGTTTCAAGACGATACTCCTTTTTTTAAATTTTGGCACCCCTGCCCATGGTGACAAGTCATGCTTTTGACACTACGGTCGCCCCTAAGGCCTGGAGAAAATAGCTAAAAATCTACAATTCGAACGTCAACGTGGTCGGGGGGACCTGTCCGACCCGCCTACCGAGTTTCAAGACGATACTCCTTTTTTTAAATTTTGGCACCCCTGCCCATGGTGACAAGTCATGCTTTTGACACTACGGTCGCCCCTAAGGCCTGGAGAAAATAGCTAAAAATCTACAATTCGAACGTCAACGTGGTCGGGGGGACCTGTCCGACCCGCCTACCGAGTTTCAAGACGATACTCCTTTTTTTAAATTTTGGCACCCCTGCCCATGGTGACAAGTCATGCTTTTGACACTACGGTCGCCCCTAAGGCCTGGAGAAAATAGCTAAAAATCTACAATTCGAACGTCAACGTGGTCGGGGGGACCTGTCCGACCCGCCTACCGAGTTTCAAGACGATACTCCTTTTTTTAAATTTTGGCACCCCTGCCCATGGTGACAAGTCATGCTTTTGACACTACGGTCGCCCCTAAGGCCTGGAGAAAATAGCTAAAAATCTACAATTCGAACGTCAACGTGGTCGGGGGGACCTGTCCGACCCGCCTACCGAGTTTCAAGACGATACTCCTTTTTTTAAATTTTGGCACCCCTGCCCATGGTGACAAGTCATGCTTTTGACACTACGGTCGCCCCTAAGGCCTGGAGAAAATAGCTAAAAATCTACAATTCGAACGTCAACGTGGTCGGGGGGACCTGTCCGACCCGCCTACCGAGTTTCAAGACGATACTCCTTTTTTTAAATTTTGGCACCCCTGCCCATGGTGACAAGTCATGCTTTTGACACTACGGTCGCCCCTAAGGCCTGGAGAAAATAGCTAAAAATCTACAATTCGAACGTCAACGTGGTCGGGGGGACCTGTCCGACCCGCCTACCGAGTTTCAAGACGATACTCCTTTTTTTAAATTTTGGCACCCCTGCCCATGGTGACAAGTCATGCTTTTGACACTACGGTCGCCCCTAAGGCCTGGAGAAAATAGCTAAAAATCTACAATTCGAACGTCAACGTGGTCGGGGGGACCTGTCCGACCCGCCTACCGAGTTTCAAGACGATACTCCTTTTTTTAAATTTTGGCACCCCTGCCCATGGTGACAAGTCATGCTTTTGACACTACGGTCGCCCCTAAGGCCTGGAGAAAATAGCTAAAAATCTACAATTCGAACGTCAACGTGGTCGGGGGGACCTGTCCGACCCGCCTACCGAGTTTCAAGACGATACTCCTTTTTTTAAATTTTGGCACCCCTGCCCATGGTGACAAGTCATGCTTTTGACACTACGGTCGCCCCTAAGGCCTGGAGAAAATAGCTAAAAATCTACAATTCGAACGTCAACGTGGTCGGGGGGACCTGTCCGACCCGCCTACCGAGTTTCAAGACGATACTCCTTTTTTTAAATTTTGGCACCCCTGCCCATGGTGACAAGTCATGCTTTTGACACTACGGTCGCCCCTAAGGCCTGGAGAAAATAGCTAAAAATCTACAATTCGAACGTCAACGTGGTCGGGGGGACCTGTCCGACCCGCCTACCGAGTTTCAAGACGATACTCCTTTTTTTAAATTTTGGCACCCCTGCCCATGGTGACAAGTCATGCTTTTGACACTACGGTCGCCCCTAAGGCCTGGAGAAAATAGCTAAAAATCTACAATTCGAACGTCAACGTGGTCGGGGGGACCTGTCCGACCCGCCTACCGAGTTTCAAGACGATACTCCTTTTTTTAAATTTTGGCACCCCTGCCCATGGTGACAAGTCATGCTTTTGACACTACGGTCGCCCCTAAGGCCTGGAGAAAATAGCTAAAAATCTACAATTCGAACGTCAACGTGGTCGGGGGGACCTGTCCGACCCGCCTACCGAGTTTCAAGACGATACTCCTTTTTTTAAATTTTGGCACCCCTGCCCATGGTGACAAGTCATGCTTTTGACACTACGGTCGCCCCTAAGGCCTGGAGAAAATAGCTAAAAATCTACAATTCGAACGTCAACGTGGTCGGGGGGACCTGTCCGACCCGCCTACCGAGTTTCAAGACGATACTCCTTTTTTTAAATTTTGGCACCCCTGCCCATGGTGACAAGTCATGCTTTTGACACTACGGTCGCCCCTAAGGCCTGGAGAAAATAGCTAAAAATCTACAATTCGAACGTCAACGTGGTCGGGGGGACCTGTCCGACCCGCCTACCGAGTTTCAAGACGATACTCCTTTTTTTAAATTTTGGCACCCCTGCCCATGGTGACAAGTCATGCTTTTGACACTACGGTCGCCCCTAAGGCCTGGAGAAAATAGCTAAAAATCTACAATTCGAACGTCAACGTGGTCGGGGGGACCTGTCCGACCCGCCTACCGAGTTTCAAGACGATACTCCTTTTTTTAAATTTTGGCACCCCTGCCCATGGTGACAAGTCATGCTTTTGACACTACGGTCGCCCCTAAGGCCTGGAGAAAATAGCTAAAAATCTACAATTCGAACGTCAACGTGGTCGGGGGGACCTGTCCGACCCGCCTACCGAGTTTCAAGACGATACTCCTTTTTTTAAATTTTGGCACCCCTGCCCATGGTGACAAGTCATGCTTTTGACACTACGGTCGCCCCTAAGGCCTGGAGAAAATAGCTAAAAATCTACAATTCGAACGTCAACGTGGTCGGGGGGACCTGTCCGACCCGCCTACCGAGTTTCAAGACGATACTCCTTTTTTTAAATTTTGGCACCCCTGCCCATGGTGACAAGTCATGCTTTTGACACTACGGTCGCCCCTAAGGCCTGGAGAAAATAGCTAAAAATCTACAATTCGAACGTCAACGTGGTCGGGGGGACCTGTCCGACCCGCCTACCGAGTTTCAAGACGATACTCCTTTTTTTAAATTTTGGCACCCCTGCCCATGGTGACAAGTCATGCTTTTGACACTACGGTCGCCCCTAAGGCCTGGAGAAAATAGCTAAAAATCTACAATTCGAACGTCAACGTGGTCGGGGGGACCTGTCCGACCCGCCTACCGAGTTTCAAGACGATACTCCTTTTTTTAAATTTTGGCACCCCTGCCCATGGTGACAAGTCATGCTTTTGACACTACGGTCGCCCCTAAGGCCTGGAGAAAATAGCTAAAAATCTACAATTCGAACGTCAACGTGGTCGGGGGGACCTGTCCGACCCGCCTACCGAGTTTCAAGACGATACTCCTTTTTTTAAATTTTGGCACCCCTGCCCATGGTGACAAGTCATGCTTTTGACACTACGGTCGCCCCTAAGGCCTGGAGAAAATAGCTAAAAATCTACAATTCGAACGTCAACGTGGTCGGGGGGACCTGTCCGACCCGCCTACCGAGTTTCAAGACGATACTCCTTTTTTTAAATTTTGGCACCCCTGCCCATGGTGACAAGTCATGCTTTTGACACTACGGTCGCCCCTAAGGCCTGGAGAAAATAGCTAAAAATCTACAATTCGAACGTCAACGTGGTCGGGGGGACCTGTCCGACCCGCCTACCGAGTTTCAAGACGATACTCCTTTTTTTAAATTTTGGCACCCCTGCCCATGGTGACAAGTCATGCTTTTGACACTACGGTCGCCCCTAAGGCCTGGAGAAAATAGCTAAAAATCTACAATTCGAACGTCAACGTGGTCGGGGGGACCTGTCCGACCCGCCTACCGAGTTTCAAGACGATACTCCTTTTTTTAAATTTTGGCACCCCTGCCCATGGTGACAAGTCATGCTTTTGACACTACGGTCGCCCCTAAGGCCTGGAGAAAATAGCTAAAAATCTACAATTCGAACGTCAACGTGGTCGGGGGGACCTGTCCGACCCGCCTACCGAGTTTCAAGACGATACTCCTTTTTTTAAATTTTGGCACCCCTGCCCATGGTGACAAGTCATGCTTTTGACACTACGGTCGCCCCTAAGGCCTGGAGAAAATAGCTAAAAATCTACAATTCGAACGTCAACGTGGTCGGGGGGACCTGTCCGACCCGCCTACCGAGTTTCAAGACGATACTCCTTTTTTTAAATTTTGGCACCCCTGCCCATGGTGACAAGTCATGCTTTTGACACTACGGTCGCCCCTAAGGCCTGGAGAAAATAGCTAAAAATCTACAATTCGAACGTCAACGTGGTCGGGGGGACCTGTCCGACCCGCCTACCGAGTTTCAAGACGATACTCCTTTTTTTAAATTTTGGCACCCCTGCCCATGGTGACAAGTCATGCTTTTGACACTACGGTCGCCCCTAAGGCCTGGAGAAAATAGCTAAAAATCTACAATTCGAACGTCAACGTGGTCGGGGGGACCTGTCCGACCCGCCTACCGAGTTTCAAGACGATACTCCTTTTTTTAAATTTTGGCACCCCTGCCCATGGTGACAAGTCATGCTTTTGACACTACGGTCGCCCCTAAGGCCTGGAGAAAATAGCTAAAAATCTACAATTCGAACGTCAACGTGGTCGGGGGGACCTGTCCGACCCGCCTACCGAGTTTCAAGACGATACTCCTTTTTTTAAATTTTGGCACCCCTGCCCATGGTGACAAGTCATGCTTTTGACACTACGGTCGCCCCTAAGGCCTGGAGAAAATAGCTAAAAATCTACAATTCGAACGTCAACGTGGTCGGGGGGACCTGTCCGACCCGCCTACCGAGTTTCAAGACGATACTCCTTTTTTTAAATTTTGGCACCCCTGCCCATGGTGACAAGTCATGCTTTTGACACTACGGTCGCCCCTAAGGCCTGGAGAAAATAGCTAAAAATCTACAATTCGAACGTCAACGTGGTCGGGGGGACCTGTCCGACCCGCCTACCGAGTTTCAAGACGATACTCCTTTTTTTAAATTTTGGCACCCCTGCCCATGGTGACAAGTCATGCTTTTGACACTACGGTCGCCCCTAAGGCCTGGAGAAAATAGCTAAAAATCTACAATTCGAACGTCAACGTGGTCGGGGGGACCTGTCCGACCCGCCTACCGAGTTTCAAGACGATACTCCTTTTTTTAAATTTTGGCACCCCTGCCCATGGTGACAAGTCATGCTTTTGACACTACGGTCGCCCCTAAGGCCTGGAGAAAATAGCTAAAAATCTACAATTCGAACGTCAACGTGGTCGGGGGGACCTGTCCGACCCGCCTACCGAGTTTCAAGACGATACTCCTTTTTTTAAATTTTGGCACCCCTGCCCATGGTGACAAGTCATGCTTTTGACACTACGGTCGCCCCTAAGGCCTGGAGAAAATAGCTAAAAATCTACAATTCGAACGTCAACGTGGTCGGGGGGACCTGTCCGACCCGCCTACCGAGTTTCAAGACGATACTCCTTTTTTTAAATTTTGGCACCCCTGCCCATGGTGACAAGTCATGCTTTTGACACTACGGTCGCCCCTAAGGCCTGGAGAAAATAGCTAAAAATCTACAATTCGAACGTCAACGTGGTCGGGGGGACCTGTCCGACCCGCCTACCGAGTTTCAAGACGATACTCCTTTTTTTAAATTTTGGCACCCCTGCCCATGGTGACAAGTCATGCTTTTGACACTACGGTCGCCCCTAAGGCCTGGAGAAAATAGCTAAAAATCTACAATTCGAACGTCAACGTGGTCGGGGGGACCTGTCCGACCCGCCTACCGAGTTTCAAGACGATACTCCTTTTTTTAAATTTTGGCACCCCTGCCCATGGTGACAAGTCATGCTTTTGACACTACGGTCGCCCCTAAGGCCTGGAGAAAATAGCTAAAAATCTACAATTCGAACGTCAACGTGGTCGGGGGGACCTGTCCGACCCGCCTACCGAGTTTCAAGACGATACTCCTTTTTTTAAATTTTGGCACCCCTGCCCATGGTGACAAGTCATGCTTTTGACACTACGGTCGCCCCTAAGGCCTGGAGAAAATAGCTAAAAATCTACAATTCGAACGTCAACGTGGTCGGGGGGACCTGTCCGACCCGCCTACCGAGTTTCAAGACGATACTCCTTTTTTTAAATTTTGGCACCCCTGCCCATGGTGACAAGTCATGCTTTTGACACTACGGTCGCCCCTAAGGCCTGGAGAAAATAGCTAAAAATCTACAATTCGAACGTCAACGTGGTCGGGGGGACCTGTCCGACCCGCCTACCGAGTTTCAAGACGATACTCCTTTTTTTAAATTTTGGCACCCCTGCCCATGGTGACA
This sequence comes from Haliotis rufescens, assembly GCF_023055435.1. NCBI lineage: Eukaryota > Metazoa > Mollusca > Gastropoda > Lepetellida > Haliotidae > Haliotis > Haliotis rufescens. Next base: position 28,305 of record NW_025963965.1, on the reverse strand, counting down.
AGTCATGCTTTTGACACTACGGTCGCCCCTAAGGCCTGGAGAAAATAGCTAAAAATCTACAATTCGAACGTCAACGTGGTCGGGGGGACCTGTCCGACCCGCCTACCGAGTTTCAAGACGATACTCCTTTTTTTAAATTTTGGCACCCCTGCCCATGGTGACAAGTCATGCTTTTGACACTACGGTCGCCCCTAAGGCCTGGAGAAAATAGCTAAAAATCTACAATTCGAACGTCAACGTGGTCGGGGGGACCTGTCCGACCCGCCTACCGAGTTTCAAGACGATACTCCTTTTTTTAAATTTTGGCACCCCTGCCCATGGTGACAAGTCATGCTTTTGACACTACGGTCGCCCCTAAGGCCTGGAGAAAATAGCTAAAAATCTACAATTCGAACGTCAACGTGGTCGGGGGGACCTGTCCGACCCGCCTACCGAGTTTCAAGACGATACTCCTTTTTTTAAATTTTGGCACCCCTGCCCATGGTGACAAGTCATGCTTTTGACACTACGGTCGCCCCTAAGGCCTGGAGAAAATAGCTAAAAATCTACAATTCGAACGTCAACGTGGTCGGGGGGACCTGTCCGACCCGCCTACCGAGTTTCAAGACGATACTCCTTTTTTTAAATTTTGGCACCCCTGCCCATGGTGACAAGTCATGCTTTTGACACTACGGTCGCCCCTAAGGCCTGGAGAAAATAGCTAAAAATCTACAATTCGAACGTCAACGTGGTCGGGGGGACCTGTCCGACCCGCCTACCGAGTTTCAAGACGATACTCCTTTTTTTAAATTTTGGCACCCCTGCCCATGGTGACAAGTCATGCTTTTGACACTACGGTCGCCCCTAAGGCCTGGAGAAAATAGCTAAAAATCTACAATTCGAACGTCAACGTGGTCGGGGGGACCTGTCCGACCCGCCTACCGAGTTTCAAGACGATACTCCTTTTTTTAAATTTTGGCACCCCTGCCCATGGTGACAAGTCATGCTTTTGACACTACGGTCGCCCCTAAGGCCTGGAGAAAATAGCTAAAAATCTACAATTCGAACGTCAACGTGGTCGGGGGGACCTGTCCGACCCGCCTACCGAGTTTCAAGACGATACTCCTTTTTTTAAATTTTGGCACCCCTGCCCATGGTGACAAGTCATGCTTTTGACACTACGGTCGCCCCTAAGGCCTGGAGAAAATAGCTAAAAATCTACAATTCGAACGTCAACGTGGTCGGGGGGACCTGTCCGACCCGCCTACCGAGTTTCAAGACGATACTCCTTTTTTTAAATTTTGGCACCCCTGCCCATGGTGACAAGTCATGCTTTTGACACTACGGTCGCCCCTAAGGCCTGGAGAAAATAGCTAAAAATCTACAATTCGAACGTCAACGTGGTCGGGGGGACCTGTCCGACCCGCCTACCGAGTTTCAAGACGATACTCCTTTTTTTAAATTTTGGCACCCCTGCCCATGGTGACAAGTCATGCTTTTGACACTACGGTCGCCCCTAAGGCCTGGAGAAAATAGCTAAAAATCTACAATTCGAACGTCAACGTGGTCGGGGGGACCTGTCCGACCCGCCTACCGAGTTTCAAGACGATACTCCTTTTTTTAAATTTTGGCACCCCTGCCCATGGTGACAAGTCATGCTTTTGACACTACGGTCGCCCCTAAGGCCTGGAGAAAATAGCTAAAAATCTACAATTCGAACGTCAACGTGGTCGGGGGGACCTGTCCGACCCGCCTACCGAGTTTCAAGACGATACTCCTTTTTTTAAATTTTGGCACCCCTGCCCATGGTGACAAGTCATGCTTTTGACACTACGGTCGCCCCTAAGGCCTGGAGAAAATAGCTAAAAATCTACAATTCGAACGTCAACGTGGTCGGGGGGACCTGTCCGACCCGCCTACCGAGTTTCAAGACGATACTCCTTTTTTTAAATTTTGGCACCCCTGCCCATGGTGACAAGTCATGCTTTTGACACTACGGTCGCCCCTAAGGCCTGGAGAAAATAGCTAAAAATCTACAATTCGAACGTCAACGTGGTCGGGGGGACCTGTCCGACCCGCCTACCGAGTTTCAAGACGATACTCCTTTTTTTAAATTTTGGCACCCCTGCCCATGGTGACAAGTCATGCTTTTGACACTACGGTCGCCCCTAAGGCCTGGAGAAAATAGCTAAAAATCTACAATTCGAACGTCAACGTGGTCGGGGGGACCTGTCCGACCCGCCTACCGAGTTTCAAGACGATACTCCTTTTTTTAAATTTTGGCACCCCTGCCCATGGTGACAAGTCATGCTTTTGACACTACGGTCGCCCCTAAGGCCTGGAGAAAATAGCTAAAAATCTACAATTCGAACGTCAACGTGGTCGGGGGGACCTGTCCGACCCGCCTACCGAGTTTCAAGACGATACTCCTTTTTTTAAATTTTGGCACCCCTGCCCATGGTGACAAGTCATGCTTTTGACACTACGGTCGCCCCTAAGGCCTGGAGAAAATAGCTAAAAATCTACAATTCGAACGTCAACGTGGTCGGGGGGACCTGTCCGACCCGCCTACCGAGTTTCAAGACGATACTCCTTTTTTTAAATTTTGGCACCCCTGCCCATGGTGACAAGTCATGCTTTTGACACTACGGTCGCCCCTAAGGCCTGGAGAAAATAGCTAAAAATCTACAATTCGAACGTCAACGTGGTCGGGGGGACCTGTCCGACCCGCCTACCGAGTTTCAAGACGATACTCCTTTTTTTAAATTTTGGCACCCCTGCCCATGGTGACAAGTCATGCTTTTGACACTACGGTCGCCCCTAAGGCCTGGAGAAAATAGCTAAAAATCTACAATTCGAACGTCAACGTGGTCGGGGGGACCTGTCCGACCCGCCTACCGAGTTTCAAGACGATACTCCTTTTTTTAAATTTTGGCACCCCTGCCCATGGTGACAAGTCATGCTTTTGACACTACGGTCGCCCCTAAGGCCTGGAGAAAATAGCTAAAAATCTACAATTCGAACGTCAACGTGGTCGGGGGGACCTGTCCGACCCGCCTACCGAGTTTCAAGACGATACTCCTTTTTTTAAATTTTGGCACCCCTGCCCATGGTGAAAGTCATGCTTTTGACACTACGGTCGCCCCCCCTAAGGCCTGGAGAAAATAGCTAAAAATCTACAATTCGAACGTCAACGTGGTCGGGGGGACCTGTCCGACCCGCCTACCGAGTTTCAAGACGATACTCCTTTTTTTAAATTTTGGCACCCCTGCCCATGGTGACAAGTCATGCTTTTGACACTACGGTCGCCCCTAAGGCCTGGAGAAAATAGCTAAAAATCTACAATTCGAACGTCAACGTGGTCGGGGGGACCTGTCCGACCCGCCTACCGAGTTTCAAGACGATACTCCTTTTTTTAAATTTTGGCACCCCTGCCCATGGTGACAAGTCATGCTTTTGACACTACGGTCGCCCCTAAGGCCTGGAGAAAATAGCTAAAAATCTACAATTCGAACGTCAACGTGGTCGGGGGGACCTGTCCGACCCGCCTACCGAGTTTCAAGACGATACTCCTTTTTTTAAATTTTGGCACCCCTGCCCATGGTGACAAGTCATGCTTTTGACACTACGGTCGCCCCTAAGGCCTGGAGAAAATAGCTAAAAATCTACAATTCGAACGTCAACGTGGTCGGGGGGACCTGTCCGACCCGCCTACCGAGTTTCAAGACGATACTCCTTTTTTTAAATTTTGGCACCCCTGCCCATGGTGACAAGTCATGCTTTTGACACTACGGTCGCCCCTAAGGCCTGGAGAAAATAGCTAAAAATCTACAATTCGAACGTCAACGTGGTCGGGGGGACCTGTCCGACCCGCCTACCGAGTTTCAAGACGATACTCCTTTTTTTAAATTTTGGCACCCCTGCCCATGGTGACAAGTCATGCTTTTGACACTACGGTCGCCCCTAAGGCCTGGAGAAAATAGCTAAAAATCTACAATTCGAACGTCAACGTGGTCGGGGGGACCTGTCCGACCCGCCTACCGAGTTTCAAGACGATACTCCTTTTTTTAAATTTTGGCACCCCTGCCCATGGTGACAAGTCATGCTTTTGACACTACGGTCGCCCCTAAGGCCTGGAGAAAATAGCTAAAAATCTACAATTCGAACGTCAACGTGGTCGGGGGGACCTGTCCGACCCGCCTACCGAGTTTCAAGACGATACTCCTTTTTTTAAATTTTGGCACCCCTGCCCATGGTGACAAGTCATGCTTTTGACACTACGGTCGCCCCTAAGGCCTGGAGAAAATAGCTAAAAATCTACAATTCGAACGTCAACGTGGTCGGGGGGACCTGTCCGACCCGCCTACCGAGTTTCAAGACGATACTCCTTTTTTTAAATTTTGGCACCCCTGCCCATGGTGACAAGTCATGCTTTTGACACTACGGTCGCCCCTAAGGCCTGGAGAAAATAGCTAAAAATCTACAATTCGAACGTCAACGTGGTCGGGGGGACCTGTCCGACCCGCCTACCGAGTTTCAAGACGATACTCCTTTTTTTAAATTTTGGCACCCCTGCCCATGGTGACAAGTCATGCTTTTGACACTACGGTCGCCCCTAAGGCCTGGAGAAAATAGCTAAAAATCTACAATTCGAACGTCAACGTGGTCGGGGGGACCTGTCCGACCCGCCTACCGAGTTTCAAGACGATACTCCTTTTTTTAAATTTTGGCACCCCTGCCCATGGTGACAAGTCATGCTTTTGACACTACGGTCGCCCCTAAGGCCTGGAGAAAATAGCTAAAAATCTACAATTCGAACGTCAACGTGGTCGGGGGGACCTGTCCGACCCGCCTACCGAGTTTCAAGACGATACTCCTTTTTTTAAATTTTGGCACCCCTGCCCATGGTGACAAGTCATGCTTTTGACACTACGGTCGCCCCTAAGGCCTGGAGAAAATAGCTAAAAATCTACAATTCGAACGTCAACGTGGTCGGGGGGACCTGTCCGACCCGCCTACCGAGTTTCAAGACGATACTCCTTTTTTTAAATTTTGGCACCCCTGCCCATGGTGACAAGTCATGCTTTTGACACTACGGTCGCCCCTAAGGCCTGGAGAAAATAGCTAAAAATCTACAATTCGAACGTCAACGTGGTCGGGGGGACCTGTCCGACCCGCCTACCGAGTTTCAAGACGATACTCCTTTTTTTAAATTTTGGCACCCCTGCCCATGGTGACAAGTCATGCTTTTGACACTACGGTCGCCCCTAAGGCCTGGAGAAAATAGCTAAAAATCTACAATTCGAACGTCAACGTGGTCGGGGGGACCTGTCCGACCCGCCTACCGAGTTTCAAGACGATACTCCTTTTTTTAAATTTTGGCACCCCTGCCCATGGTGACAAGTCATGCTTTTGACACTACGGTCGCCCCTAAGGCCTGGAGAAAATAGCTAAAAATCTACAATTCGAACGTCAACGTGGTCGGGGGGACCTGTCCGACCCGCCTACCGAGTTTCAAGACGATACTCCTTTTTTTAAATTTTGGCACCCCTGCCCATGGTGACAAGTCATGCTTTTGACACTACGGTCGCCCCTAAGGCCTGGAGAAAATAGCTAAAAATCTACAATTCGAACGTCAACGTGGTCGGGGGGACCTGTCCGACCCGCCTACCGAGTTTCAAGACGATACTCCTTTTTTTAAATTTTGGCACCCCTGCCCATGGTGACAAGTCATGCTTTTGACACTACGGTCGCCCCTAAGGCCTGGAGAAAATAGCTAAAAATCTACAATTCGAACGTCAACGTGGTCGGGGGGACCTGTCCGACCCGCCTACCGAGTTTCAAGACGATACTCCTTTTTTTAAATTTTGGCACCCCTGCCCATGGTGACAAGTCATGCTTTTGACACTACGGTCGCCCCTAAGGCCTGGAGAAAATAGCTAAAAATCTACAATTCGAACGTCAACGTGGTCGGGGGGACCTGTCCGACCCGCCTACCGAGTTTCAAGACGATACTCCTTTTTTTAAATTTTGGCACCCCTGCCCATGGTGACAAGTCATGCTTTTGACACTACGGTCGCCCCTAAGGCCTGGAGAAAATAGCTAAAAATCTACAATTCGAACGTCAACGTGGTCGGGGGGACCTGTCCGACCCGCCTACCGAGTTTCAAGACGATACTCCTTTTTTTAAATTTTGGCACCCCTGCCCATGGTGACAAGTCATGCTTTTGACACTACGGTCGCCCCTAAGGCCTGGAGAAAATAGCTAAAAATCTACAATTCGAACGTCAACGTGGTCGGGGGGACCTGTCCGACCCGCCTACCGAGTTTCAAGACGATACTCCTTTTTTTAAATTTTGGCACCCCTGCCCATGGTGACAAGTCATGCTTTTGACACTACGGTCGCCCCTAAGGCCTGGAGAAAATAGCTAAAAATCTACAATTCGAACGTCAACGTGGTCGGGGGGACCTGTCCGACCCGCCTACCGAGTTTCAAGACGATACTCCTTTTTTTAAATTTTGGCACCCCTGCCCATGGTGACAAGTCATGCTTTTGACACTACGGTCGCCCCTAAGGCCTGGAGAAAATAGCTAAAAATCTACAATTCGAACGTCAACGTGGTCGGGGGGACCTGTCCGACCCGCCTACCGAGTTTCAAGACGATACTCCTTTTTTTAAATTTTGGCACCCCTGCCCATGGTGACAAGTCATGCTTTTGACACTACGGTCGCCCCTAAGGCCTGGAGAAAATAGCTAAAAATCTACAATTCGAACGTCAACGTGGTCGGGGGGACCTGTCCGACCCGCCTACCGAGTTTCAAGACGATACTCCTTTTTTTAAATTTTGGCACCCCTGCCCATGGTGACAAGTCATGCTTTTGACACTACGGTCGCCCCTAAGGCCTGGAGAAAATAGCTAAAAATCTACAATTCGAACGTCAACGTGGTCGGGGGGACCTGTCCGACCCGCCTACCGAGTTTCAAGACGATACTCCTTTTTTTAAATTTTGGCACCCCTGCCCATGGTGACAAGTCATGCTTTTGACACTACGGTCGCCCCTAAGGCCTGGAGAAAATAGCTAAAAATCTACAATTCGAACGTCAACGTGGTCGGGGGGACCTGTCCGACCCGCCTACCGAGTTTCAAGACGATACTCCTTTTTTTAAATTTTGGCACCCCTGCCCATGGTGACAAGTCATGCTTTTGACACTACGGTCGCCCCTAAGGCCTGGAGAAAATAGCTAAAAATCTACAATTCGAACGTCAACGTGGTCGGGGGGACCTGTCCGACCCGCCTACCGAGTTTCAAGACGATACTCCTTTTTTTAAATTTTGGCACCCCTGCCCATGGTGACAAGTCATGCTTTTGACACTACGGTCGCCCCTAAGGCCTGGAGAAAATAGCTAAAAATCTACAATTCGAACGTCAACGTGGTCGGGGGGACCTGTCCGACCCGCCTACCGAGTTTCAAGACGATACTCCTTTTTTTAAATTTTGGCACCCCTGCCCATGGTGACAAGTCATGCTTTTGACACTACGGTCGCCCCTAAGGCCTGGAGAAAATAGCTAAAAATCTACAATTCGAACGTCAACGTGGTCGGGGGGACCTGTCCGACCCGCCTACCGAGTTTCAAGACGATACTCCTTTTTTTAAATTTTGGCACCCCTGCCCATGGTGACAAGTCATGCTTTTGACACTACGGTCGCCCCTAAGGCCTGGAGAAAATAGCTAAAAATCTACAATTCGAACGTCAACGTGGTCGGGGGGACCTGTCCGACCCGCCTACCGAGTTTCAAGACGATACTCCTTTTTTTAAATTTTGGCACCCCTGCCCATGGTGACAAGTCATGCTTTTGACACTACGGTCGCCCCTAAGGCCTGGAGAAAATAGCTAAAAATCTACAATTCGAACGTCAACGTGGTCGGGGGGACCTGTCCGACCCGCCTACCGAGTTTCAAGACGATACTCCTTTTTTTAAATTTTGGCACCCCTGCCCATGGTGACAAGTCATGCTTTTGACACTACGGTCGCCCCTAAGGCCTGGAGAAAATAGCTAAAAATCTACAATTCGAACGTCAACGTGGTCGGGGGGACCTGTCCGACCCGCCTACCGAGTTTCAAGACGATACTCCTTTTTTTAAATTTTGGCACCCCTGCCCATGGTGACAAGTCATGCTTTTGACACTACGGTCGCCCCTAAGGCCTGGAGAAAATAGCTAAAAATCTACAATTCGAACGTCAACGTGGTCGGGGGGACCTGTCCGACCCGCCTACCGAGTTTCAAGACGATACTCCTTTTTTTAAATTTTGGCACCCCTGCCCATGGTGACAAGTCATGCTTTTGACACTACGGTCGCCCCTAAGGCCTGGAGAAAATAGCTAAAAATCTACAATTCGAACGTCAACGTGGTCGGGGGGACCTGTCCGACCCGCCTACCGAGTTTCAAGACGATACTCCTTTTTTTAAATTTTGGCACCCCTGCCCATGGTGACAAGTCATGCTTTTGACACTACGGTCGCCCCTAAGGCCTGGAGAAAATAGCTAAAAATCTACAATTCGAACGTCAACGTGGTCGGGGGGACCTGTCCGACCCGCCTACCGAGTTTCAAGACGATACTCCTTTTTTTAAATTTTGGCACCCCTGCCCATGGTGACAAGTCATGCTTTTGACACTACGGTCGCCCCTAAGGCCTGGAGAAAATAGCTAAAAATCTACAATTCGAACGTCAACGTGGTCGGGGGGACCTGTCCGACCCGCCTACCGAGTTTCAAGACGATACTCCTTTTTTTAAATTTTGGCACCCCTGCCCATGGTGACAAGTCATGCTTTTGACACTACGGTCGCCCCTAAGGCCTGGAGAAAATAGCTAAAAATCTACAATTCGAACGTCAACGTGGTCGGGGGGACCTGTCCGACCCGCCTACCGAGTTTCAAGACGATACTCCTTTTTTTAAATTTTGGCACCCCTGCCCATGGTGACAAGTCATGCTTTTGACACTACGGTCGCCCCTAAGGCCTGGAGAAAATAGCTAAAAATCTACAATTCGAACGTCAACGTGGTCGGGGGGACCTGTCCGACCCGCCTACCGAGTTTCAAGACGATACTCCTTTTTTTAAATTTTGGCACCCCTGCCCATGGTGACAAGTCATGCTTTTGACACTACGGTCGCCCCTAAGGCCTGGAGAAAATAGCTAAAAATCTACAATTCGAACGTCAACGTGGTCGGGGGGACCTGTCCGACCCGCCTACCGAGTTTCAAGACGATACTCCTTTTTTTAAATTTTGGCACCCCTGCCCATGGTGACAAGTCATGCTTTTGACACTACGGTCGCCCCTAAGGCCTGGAGAAAATAGCTAAAAATCTACAATTCGAACGTCAACGTGGTCGGGGGGACCTGTCCGACCCGCCTACCGAGTTTCAAGACGATACTCCTTTTTTTAAATTTTGGCACCCCTGCCCATGGTGACAAGTCATGCTTTTGACACTACGGTCGCCCCTAAGGCCTGGAGAAAATAGCTAAGAAATCTACAATTCGAACGTCAACGTGGTCGGGGGGACCTGTCCGACCCGCCTACCGAGTTTCAAGACGATACTCCTTTTTTTAAATTTTGGCACCCCTGCCCATGGTGACAAGTCATGCTTTTGACACTACGGTCGCCCCTAAGGCCTGGAGAAAATAGCTAAAAATCTACAATTCGAACGTCAACGTGGTCGGGGGGACCTGTCCGACCCGCCTACCGAGTTTCAAGACGATACTCCTTTTTTTAAATTTTGGCACCCCTGCCCATGGTGACAAGTCATGCTTTTGACACTACGGTCGCCCCTAAGGCCTGGAGAAAATAGCTAAAAATCTACAATTCGAACGTCAACGTGGTCGGGGGGACCTGTCCGACCCGCCTACCGAGTTTCAAGACGATACTCCTTTTTTTAAATTTTGGCACCCCTGCCCATGGTGACAAGTCATGCTTTTGACACTACGGTCGCCCCTAAGGCCTGGAGAAAATAGCTAAAAATCTACAATTCGAACGTCAACGTGGTCGGGGGGACCTGTCCGACCCGCCTACCGAGTTTCAAGACGATACTCCTTTTTTTAAATTTTGGCACCCCTGCCCATGGTGACAAGTCATGCTTTTGACACTACGGTCGCCCCTAAGGCCTGGAGAAAATAGCTAAAAATCTACAATTCGAACGTCAACGTGGTCGGGGGGACCTGTCCGACCCGCCTACCGAGTTTCAAGACGATACTCCTTTTTTTAAATTTTGGCACCCCTGCCCATGGTGACAAGTCATGCTTTTGACACTACGGTCGCCCCTAAGGCCTGGAGAAAATAGCTAAAAATCTACAATTCGAACGTCAACGTGGTCGGGGGGACCTGTCCGACCCGCCTACCGAGTTTCAAGACGATACTCCTTTTTTTAAATTTTGGCACCCCTGCCCATGGTGACAAGTCATGCTTTTGACACTACGGTCGCCCCTAAGGCCTGGAGAAAATAGCTAAAAATCTACAATTCGAACGTCAACGTGGTCGGGGGGACCTGTCCGACCCGCCTACCGAGTTTCAAGACGATACTCCTTTTTTTAAATTTTGGCACCCCTGCCCATGGTGACAAGTCATGCTTTTGACACTACGGTCGCCCCTAAGGCCTGGAGAAAATAGCTAAAAATCTACAATTCGAACGTCAACGTGGTCGGGGGGACCTGTCCGACCCGCCTACCGAGTTTCAAGACGATACTCCTTTTTTTAAATTTTGGCACCCCTGCCCATGGTGACAAGTCATGCTTTTGACACTACGGTCGCCCCTAAGGCCTGGAGAAAATAGCTAAAAATCTACAATTCGAACGTCAACGTGGTCGGGGGGACCTGTCCGACCCGCCTACCGAGTTTCAAGACGATACTCCTTTTTTTAAATTTTGGCACCCCTGCCCATGGTGACAAGTCATGCTTTTGACACTACGGTCGCCCCTAAGGCCTGGAGAAAATAGCTAAAAATCTACAATTCGAACGTCAACGTGGTCGGGGGGACCTGTCCGACCCGCCTACCGAGTTTCAAGACGATACTCCTTTTTTTAAATTTTGGCACCCCTGCCCATGGTGACAAGTCATGCTTTTGACACTACGGTCGCCCCTAAGGCCTGGAGAAAATAGCTAAAAATCTACAATTCGAACGTCAACGTGGTCGGGGGGACCTGTCCGACCCGCCTACCGAGTTTCAAGACGATACTCCTTTTTTTAAATTTTGGCACCCCTGCCCATGGTGACAAGTCATGCTTTTGACACTACGGTCGCCCCTAAGGCCTGGAGAAAATAGCTAAAAATCTACAATTCGAACGTCAACGTGGTCGGGGGGACCTGTCCGACCCGCCTACCGAGTTTCAAGACGATACTCCTTTTTTTAAATTTTGGCACCCCTGCCCATGGTGACAAGTCATGCTTTTGACACTACGGTCGCCCCTAAGGCCTGGAGAAAATAGCTAAAAATCTACAATTCGAACGTCAACGTGGTCGGGGGGACCTGTCCGACCCGCCTACCGAGTTTCAAGACGATACTCCTTTTTTTAAATTTTGGCACCCCTGCCCATGGTGACAAGTCATGCTTTTGACACTACGGTCGCCCCTAAGGCCTGGAGAAAATAGCTAAAAATCTACAATTCGAACGTCAACGTGGTCGGGGGGACCTGTCCGACCCGCCTACCGAGTTTCAAGACGATACTCCTTTTTTTAAATTTTGGCACCCCTGCCCATGGTGACAAGTCATGCTTTTGACACTACGGTCGCCCCTAAGGCCTGGAGAAAATAGCTAAAAATCTACAATTCGAACGTCAACGTGGTCGGGGGGACCTGTCCGACCCGCCTACCGAGTTTCAAGACGATACTCCTTTTTTTAAATTTTGGCACCCCTGCCCATGGTGACAAGTCATGCTTTTGACACTACGGTCGCCCCTAAGGCCTGGAGAAAATAGCTAAAAATCTACAATTCGAACGTCAACGTGGTCGGGGGGACCTGTCCGACCCGCCTACCGAGTTTCAAGACGATACTCCTTTTTTTAAATTTTGGCACCCCTGCCCATGGTGACAAGTCATGCTTTTGACACTACGGTCGCCCCTAAGGCCTGGAGAAAATAGCTAAAAATCTACAATTCGAACGTCAACGTGGTCGGGGGGACCTGTCCGACCCGCCTACCGAGTTTCAAGACGATACTCCTTTTTTTAAATTTTGGCACCCCTGCCCATGGTGACAAGTCATGCTTTTGACACTACGGTCGCCCCTAAGGCCTGGAGAAAATAGCTAAAAATCTACAATTCGAACGTCAACGTGGTCGGGGGGACCTGTCCGACCCGCCTACCGAGTTTCAAGACGATACTCCTTTTTTTAAATTTTGGCACCCCTGCCCATGGTGACAAGTCATGCTTTTGACACTACGGTCGCCCCTAAGGCCTGGAGAAAATAGCTAAAAATCTACAATTCGAACGTCAACGTGGTCGGGGGGACCTGTCCGACCCGCCTACCGAGTTTCAAGACGATACTCCTTTTTTTAAATTTTGGCACCCCTGCCCATGGTGACAAGTCATGCTTTTGACACTACGGTCGCCCCTAAGGCCTGGAGAAAATAGCTAAAAATCTACAATTCGAACGTCAACGTGGTCGGGGGGACCTGTCCGACCCGCCTACCGAGTTTCAAGACGATACTCCTTTTTTTAAATTTTGGCACCCCTGCCCATGGTGACAAGTCATGCTTTTGACACTACGGTCGCCCCTAAGGCCTGGAGAAAATAGCTAAAAATCTACAATTCGAACGTCAACGTGGTCGGGGGGACCTGTCCGACCCGCCTACCGAGTTTCAAGACGATACTCCTTTTTTTAAATTTTGGCACCCCTGCCCATGGTGACAAGTCATGCTTTTGACACTACGGTCGCCCCTAAGGCCTGGAGAAAATAGCTAAAAATCTACAATTCGAACGTCAACGTGGTCGGGGGGACCTGTCCGACCCGCCTACCGAGTTTCAAGACGATACTCCTTTTTTTAAATTTTGGCACCCCTGCCCATGGTGACAAGTCATGCTTTTGACACTACGGTCGCCCCTAAGGCCTGGAGAAAATAGCTAAAAATCTACAATTCGAACGTCAACGTGGTCGGGGGGACCTGTCCGACCCGCCTACCGAGTTTCAAGACGATACTCCTTTTTTTAAATTTTGGCACCCCTGCCCATGGTGACAAGTCATGCTTTTGACACTACGGTCGCCCCTAAGGCCTGGAGAAAATAGCTAAAAATCTACAATTCGAACGTCAACGTGGTCGGGGGGACCTGTCCGACCCGCCTACCGAGTTTCAAGACGATACTCCTTTTTTTAAATTTTGGCACCCCTGCCCATGGTGACAAGTCATGCTTTTGACACTACGGTCGCCCCTAAGGCCTGGAGAAAATAGCTAAAAATCTACAATTCGAACGTCAACGTGGTCGGGGGGACCTGTCCGACCCGCCTACCGAGTTTCAAGACGATACTCCTTTTTTTAAATTTTGGCACCCCTGCCCATGGTGACAAGTCATGCTTTTGACACTACGGTCGCCCCTAAGGCCTGGAGAAAATAGCTAAAAATCTACAATTCGAACGTCAACGTGGTCGGGGGGACCTGTCCGACCCGCCTACCGAGTTTCAAGACGATACTCCTTTTTTTAAATTTTGGCACCCCTGCCCATGGTGACAAGTCATGCTTTTGACACTACGGTCGCCCCTAAGGCCTGGAGAAAATAGCTAAAAATCTACAATTCGAACGTCAACGTGGTCGGGGGGACCTGTCCGACCCGCCTACCGAGTTTCAAGACGATACTCCTTTTTTTAAATTTTGGCACCCCTGCCCATGGTGACAAGTCATGCTTTTGACACTACGGTCGCCCCTAAGGCCTGGAGAAAATAGCTAAAAATCTACAATTCGAACGTCAACGTGGTCGGGGGGACCTGTCCGACCCGCCTACCGAGTTTCAAGACGATACTCCTTTTTTTAAATTTTGGCACCCCTGCCCATGGTGACAAGTCATGCTTTTGACACTACGGTCGCCCCTAAGGCCTGGAGAAAATAGCTAAAAATCTACAATTCGAACGTCAACGTGGTCGGGGGGACCTGTCCGACCCGCCTACCGAGTTTCAAGACGATACTCCTTTTTTTAAATTTTGGCACCCCTGCCCATGGTGACAAGTCATGCTTTTGACACTACGGTCGCCCCTAAGGCCTGGAGAAAATAGCTAAAAATCTACAATTCGAACGTCAACGTGGTCGGGGGGACCTGTCCGACCCGCCTACCGAGTTTCAAGACGATACTCCTTTTTTTAAATTTTGGCACCCCTGCCCATGGTGACAAGTCATGCTTTTGACACTACGGTCGCCCCTAAGGCCTGGAGAAAATAGCTAAAAATCTACAATTCGAACGTCAACGTGGTCGGGGGGACCTGTCCGACCCGCCTACCGAGTTTCAAGACGATACTCCTTTTTTTAAATTTTGGCACCCCTGCCCATGGTGACAAGTCATGCTTTTGACACTACGGTCGCCCCTAAGGCCTGGAGAAAATAGCTAAAAATCTACAATTCGAACGTCAACGTGGTCGGGGGGACCTGTCCGACCCGCCTACCGAGTTTCAAGACGATACTCCTTTTTTTAAATTTTGGCACCCCTGCCCATGGTGACAAGTCATGCTTTTGACACTACGGTCGCCCCTAAGGCCTGGAGAAAATAGCTAAAAATCTACAATTCGAACGTCAACGTGGTCGGGGGGACCTGTCCGACCCGCCTACCGAGTTTCAAGACGATACTCCTTTTTTTAAATTTTGGCACCCCTGCCCATGGTGACAAGTCATGCTTTTGACACTACGGTCGCCCCTAAGGCCTGGAGAAAATAGCTAAAAATCTACAATTCGAACGTCAACGTGGTCGGGGGGACCTGTCCGACCCGCCTACCGAGTTTCAAGACGATACTCCTTTTTTTAAATTTTGGCACCCCTGCCCATGGTGACAAGTCATGCTTTTGACACTACGGTCGCCCCTAAGGCCTGGAGAAAATAGCTAAAAATCTACAATTCGAACGTCAACGTGGTCGGGGGGACCTGTCCGACCCGCCTACCGAGTTTCAAGACGATACTCCTTTTTTTAAATTTTGGCACCCCTGCCCATGGTGACAAGTCATGCTTTTGACACTACGGTCGCCCCTAAGGCCTGGAGAAAATAGCTAAAAATCTACAATTCGAACGTCAACGTGGTCGGGGGGACCTGTCCGACCCGCCTACCGAGTTTCAAGACGATACTCCTTTTTTTAAATTTTGGCACCCCTGCCCATGGTGACAAGTCATGCTTTTGACACTACGGTCGCCCCTAAGGCCTGGAGAAAATAGCTAAAAATCTACAATTCGAACGTCAACGTGGTCGGGGGGACCTGTCCGACCCGCCTACCGAGTTTCAAGACGATACTCCTTTTTTTAAATTTTGGCACCCCTGCCCATGGTGACAAGTCATGCTTTTGACACTACGGTCGCCCCTAAGGCCTGGAGAAAATAGCTAAAAATCTACAATTCGAACGTCAACGTGGTCGGGGGGACCTGTCCGACCCGCCTACCGAGTTTCAAGACGATACTCCTTTTTTTAAATTTTGGCACCCCTGCCCATGGTGACAAGTCATGCTTTTGACACTACGGTCGCCCCTAAGGCCTGGAGAAAATAGCTAAAAATCTACAATTCGAACGTCAACGTGGTCGGGGGGACCTGTCCGACCCGCCTACCGAGTTTCAAGACGATACTCCTTTTTTTAAATTTTGGCACCCCTGCCCATGGTGACAAGTCATGCTTTTGACACTACGGTCGCCCCTAAGGCCTGGAGAAAATAGCTAAAAATCTACAATTCGAACGTCAACGTGGTCGGGGGGACCTGTCCGACCCGCCTACCGAGTTTCAAGACGATACTCCTTTTTTTAAATTTTGGCACCCCTGCCCATGGTGACAAGTCATGCTTTTGACACTACGGTCGCCCCTAAGGCCTGGAGAAAATAGCTAAAAATCTACAATTCGAACGTCAACGTGGTCGGGGGGACCTGTCCGACCCGCCTACCGAGTTTCAAGACGATACTCCTTTTTTTAAATTTTGGCACCCCTGCCCATGGTGACAAGTCATGCTTTTGACACTACGGTCGCCCCTAAGGCCTGGAGAAAATAGCTAAAAATCTACAATTCGAACGTCAACGTGGTCGGGGGGACCTGTCCGACCCGCCTACCGAGTTTCAAGACGATACTCCTTTTTTTAAATTTTGGCACCCCTGCCCATGGTGACAAGTCATGCTTTTGACACTACGGTCGCCCCTAAGGCCTGGAGAAAATAGCTAAAAATCTACAATTCGAACGTCAACGTGGTCGGGGGGACCTGTCCGACCCGCCTACCGAGTTTCAAGACGATACTCCTTTTTTTAAATTTTGGCACCCCTGCCCATGGTGACAAGTCATGCTTTTGACACTACGGTCGCCCCTAAGGCCTGGAGAAAATAGCTAAAAATCTACAATTCGAACGTCAACGTGGTCGGGGGGACCTGTCCGACCCGCCTACCGAGTTTCAAGACGATACTCCTTTTTTTAAATTTTGGCACCCCTGCCCATGGTGACAAGTCATGCTTTTGACACTACGGTCGCCCCTAAGGCCTGGAGAAAATAGCTAAAAATCTACAATTCGAACGTCAACGTGGTCGGGGGGACCTGTCCGACCCGCCTACCGAGTTTCAAGACGATACTCCTTTTTTTAAATTTTGGCACCCCTGCCCATGGTGACAAGTCATGCTTTTGACACTACGGTCGCCCCTAAGGCCTGGAGAAAATAGCTAAAAATCTACAATTCGAACGTCAACGTGGTCGGGGGGACCTGTCCGACCCGCCTACCGAGTTTCAAGACGATACTCCTTTTTTTAAATTTTGGCACCCCTGCCCATGGTGACAAGTCATGCTTTTGACACTACGGTCGCCCCTAAGGCCTGGAGAAAATAGCTAAAAATCTACAATTCGAACGTCAACGTGGTCGGGGGGACCTGTCCGACCCGCCTACCGAGTTTCAAGACGATACTCCTTTTTTTAAATTTTGGCACCCCTGCCCATGGTGACAAGTCATGCTTTTGACACTACGGTCGCCCCTAAGGCCTGGAGAAAATAGCTAAAAATCTACAATTCGAACGTCAACGTGGTCGGGGGGACCTGTCCGACCCGCCTACCGAGTTTCAAGACGATACTCCTTTTTTTAAATTTTGGCACCCCTGCCCATGGTGACAAGTCATGCTTTTGACACTACGGTCGCCCCTAAGGCCTGGAGAAAATAGCTAAAAATCTACAATTCGAACGTCAACGTGGTCGGGGGGACCTGTCCGACCCGCCTACCGAGTTTCAAGACGATACTCCTTTTTTTAAATTTTGGCACCCCTGCCCATGGTGACAAGTCATGCTTTTGACACTACGGTCGCCCCTAAGGCCTGGAGAAAATAGCTAAAAATCTACAATTCGAACGTCAACGTGGTCGGGGGGACCTGTCCGACCCGCCTACCGAGTTTCAAGACGATACTCCTTTTTTTAAATTTTGGCACCCCTGCCCATGGTGACAAGTCATGCTTTTGACACTACGGTCGCCCCTAAGGCCTGGAGAAAATAGCTAAAAATCTACAATTCGAACGTCAACGTGGTCGGGGGGACCTGTCCGACCCGCCTACCGAGTTTCAAGACGATACTCCTTTTTTTAAATTTTGGCACCCCTGCCCATGGTGACAAGTCATGCTTTTGACACTACGGTCGCCCCTAAGGCCTGGAGAAAATAGCTAAAAATCTACAATTCGAACGTCAACGTGGTCGGGGGGACCTGTCCGACCCGCCTACCGAGTTTCAAGACGATACTCCTTTTTTTAAATTTTGGCACCCCTGCCCATGGTGACAAGTCATGCTTTTGACACTACGGTCGCCCCTAAGGCCTGGAGAAAATAGCTAAAAATCTACAATTCGAACGTCAACGTGGTCGGGGGGACCTGTCCGACCCGCCTACCGAGTTTCAAGACGATACTCCTTTTTTTAAATTTTGGCACCCCTGCCCATGGTGACAAGTCATGCTTTTGACACTACGGTCGCCCCTAAGGCCTGGAGAAAATAGCTAAAAATCTACAATTCGAACGTCAACGTGGTCGGGGGGACCTGTCCGACCCGCCTACCGAGTTTCAAGACGATACTCCTTTTTTTAAATTTTGGCACCCCTGCCCATGGTGACAAGTCATGCTTTTGACACTACGGTCGCCCCTAAGGCCTGGAGAAAATAGCTAAAAATCTACAATTCGAACGTCAACGTGGTCGGGGGGACCTGTCCGACCCGCCTACCGAGTTTCAAGACGATACTCCTTTTTTTAAATTTTGGCACCCCTGCCCATGGTGACAAGTCATGCTTTTGACACTACGGTCGCCCCTAAGGCCTGGAGAAAATAGCTAAAAATCTACAATTCGAACGTCAACGTGGTCGGGGGGACCTGTCCGACCCGCCTACCGAGTTTCAAGACGATACTCCTTTTTTTAAATTTTGGCACCCCTGCCCATGGTGACAAGTCATGCTTTTGACACTACGGTCGCCCCTAAGGCCTGGAGAAAATAGCTAAAAATCTACAATTCGAACGTCAACGTGGTCGGGGGGACCTGTCCGACCCGCCTACCGAGTTTCAAGACGATACTCCTTTTTTTAAATTTTGGCACCCCTGCCCATGGTGACAAGTCATGCTTTTGACACTACGGTCGCCCCTAAGGCCTGGAGAAAATAGCTAAAAATCTACAATTCGAACGTCAACGTGGTCGGGGGGACCTGTCCGACCCGCCTACCGAGTTTCAAGACGATACTCCTTTTTTTAAATTTTGGCACCCCTGCCCATGGTGACAAGTCATGCTTTTGACACTACGGTCGCCCCTAAGGCCTGGAGAAAATAGCTAAAAATCTACAATTCGAACGTCAACGTGGTCGGGGGGACCTGTCCGACCCGCCTACCGAGTTTCAAGACGATACTCCTTTTTTTAAATTTTGGCACCCCTGCCCATGGTGACAAGTCATGCTTTTGACACTACGGTCGCCCCTAAGGCCTGGAGAAAATAGCTAAAAATCTACAATTCGAACGTCAACGTGGTCGGGGGGACCTGTCCGACCCGCCTACCGAGTTTCAAGACGATACTCCTTTTTTTAAATTTTGGCACCCCTGCCCATGGTGACAAGTCATGCTTTTGACACTACGGTCGCCCCTAAGGCCTGGAGAAAATAGCTAAAAATCTACAATTCGAACGTCAACGTGGTCGGGGGGACCTGTCCGACCCGCCTACCGAGTTTCAAGACGATACTCCTTTTTTTAAATTTTGGCACCCCTGCCCATGGTGACAAGTCATGCTTTTGACACTACGGTCGCCCCTAAGGCCTGGAGAAAATAGCTAAAAATCTACAATTCGAACGTCAACGTGGTCGGGGGGACCTGTCCGACCCGCCTACCGAGTTTCAAGACGATACTCCTTTTTTTAAATTTTGGCACCCCTGCCCATGGTGACAAGTCATGCTTTTGACACTACGGTCGCCCCTAAGGCCTGGAGAAAATAGCTAAAAATCTACAATTCGAACGTCAACGTGGTCGGGGGGACCTGTCCGACCCGCCTACCGAGTTTCAAGACGATACTCCTTTTTTTAAATTTTGGCACCCCTGCCCATGGTGACAAGTCATGCTTTTGACACTACGGTCGCCCCTAAGGCCTGGAGAAAATAGCTAAAAATCTACAATTCGAACGTCAACGTGGTCGGGGGGACCTGTCCGACCCGCCTACCGAGTTTCAAGACGATACTCCTTTTTTTAAATTTTGGCACCCCTGCCCATGGTGACAAGTCATGCTTTTGACACTACGGTCGCCCCTAAGGCCTGGAGAAAATAGCTAAAAATCTACAATTCGAACGTCAACGTGGTCGGGGGGACCTGTCCGACCCGCCTACCGAGTTTCAAGACGATACTCCTTTTTTTAAATTTTGGCACCCCTGCCCATGGTGACAAGTCATGCTTTTGACACTACGGTCGCCCCTAAGGCCTGGAGAAAATAGCTAAAAATCTACAATTCGAACGTCAACGTGGTCGGGGGGACCTGTCCGACCCGCCTACCGAGTTTCAAGACGATACTCCTTTTTTTAAATTTTGGCACCCCTGCCCATGGTGACAAGTCATGCTTTTGACACTACGGTCGCCCCTAAGGCCTGGAGAAAATAGCTAAAAATCTACAATTCGAACGTCAACGTGGTCGGGGGGACCTGTCCGACCCGCCTACCGAGTTTCAAGACGATACTCCTTTTTTTAAATTTTGGCACCCCTGCCCATGGTGACAAGTCATGCTTTTGACACTACGGTCGCCCCTAAGGCCTGGAGAAAATAGCTAAAAATCTACAATTCGAACGTCAACGTGGTCGGGGGGACCTGTCCGACCCGCCTACCGAGTTTCAAGACGATACTCCTTTTTTTAAATTTTGGCACCCCTGCCCATGGTGACAAGTCATGCTTTTGACACTACGGTCGCCCCTAAGGCCTGGAGAAAATAGCTAAAAATCTACAATTCGAACGTCAACGTGGTCGGGGGGACCTGTCCGACCCGCCTACCGAGTTTCAAGACGATACTCCTTTTTTTAAATTTTGGCACCCCTGCCCATGGTGACAAGTCATGCTTTTGACACTACGGTCGCCCCTAAGGCCTGGAGAAAATAGCTAAAAATCTACAATTCGAACGTCAACGTGGTCGGGGGGACCTGTCCGACCCGCCTACCGAGTTTCAAGACGATACTCCTTTTTTTAAATTTTGGCACCCCTGCCCATGGTGACAAGTCATGCTTTTGACACTACGGTCGCCCCTAAGGCCTGGAGAAAATAGCTAAAAATCTACAATTCGAACGTCAACGTGGTCGGGGGGACCTGTCCGACCCGCCTACCGAGTTTCAAGACGATACTCCTTTTTTTAAATTTTGGCACCCCTGCCCATGGTGACAAGTCATGCTTTTGACACTACGGTCGCCCCTAAGGCCTGGAGAAAATAGCTAAAAATCTACAATTCGAACGTCAACGTGGTCGGGGGGACCTGTCCGACCCGCCTACCGAGTTTCAAGACGATACTCCTTTTTTTAAATTTTGGCACCCCTGCCCATGGTGACAAGTCATGCTTTTGACACTACGGTCGCCCCTAAGGCCTGGAGAAAATAGCTAAAAATCTACAATTCGAACGTCAACGTGGTCGGGGGGACCTGTCCGACCCGCCTACCGAGTTTCAAGACGATACTCCTTTTTTTAAATTTTGGCACCCCTGCCCATGGTGACAAGTCATGCTTTTGACACTACGGTCGCCCCTAAGGCCTGGAGAAAATAGCTAAAAATCTACAATTCGAACGTCAACGTGGTCGGGGGGACCTGTCCGACCCGCCTACCGAGTTTCAAGACGATACTCCTTTTTTTAAATTTTGGCACCCCTGCCCATGGTGACAAGTCATGCTTTTGACACTACGGTCGCCCCTAAGGCCTGGAGAAAATAGCTAAAAATCTACAATTCGAACGTCAACGTGGTCGGGGGGACCTGTCCGACCCGCCTACCGAGTTTCAAGACGATACTCCTTTTTTTAAATTTTGGCACCCCTGCCCATGGTGACAAGTCATGCTTTTGACACTACGGTCGCCCCTAAGGCCTGGAGAAAATAGCTAAAAATCTACAATTCGAACGTCAACGTGGTCGGGGGGACCTGTCCGACCCGCCTACCGAGTTTCAAGACGATACTCCTTTTTTTAAATTTTGGCACCCCTGCCCATGGTGACAAGTCATGCTTTTGACACTACGGTCGCCCCTAAGGCCTGGAGAAAATAGCTAAAAATCTACAATTCGAACGTCAACGTGGTCGGGGGGACCTGTCCGACCCGCCTACCGAGTTTCAAGACGATACTCCTTTTTTTAAATTTTGGCACCCCTGCCCATGGTGACAAGTCATGCTTTTGACACTACGGTCGCCCCTAAGGCCTGGAGAAAATAGCTAAAAATCTACAATTCGAACGTCAACGTGGTCGGGGGGACCTGTCCGACCCGCCTACCGAGTTTCAAGACGATACTCCTTTTTTTAAATTTTGGCACCCCTGCCCATGGTGACAAGTCATGCTTTTGACACTACGGTCGCCCCTAAGGCCTGGAGAAAATAGCTAAAAATCTACAATTCGAACGTCAACGTGGTCGGGGGGACCTGTCCGACCCGCCTACCGAGTTTCAAGACGATACTCCTTTTTTTAAATTTTGGCACCCCTGCCCATGGTGACAAGTCATGCTTTTGACACTACGGTCGCCCCTAAGGCCTGGAGAAAATAGCTAAAAATCTACAATTCGAACGTCAACGTGGTCGGGGGGACCTGTCCGACCCGCCTACCGAGTTTCAAGACGATACTCCTTTTTTTAAATTTTGGCACCCCTGCCCATGGTGACAAGTCATGCTTTTGACACTACGGTCGCCCCTAAGGCCTGGAGAAAATAGCTAAAAATCTACAATTCGAACGTCAACGTGGTCGGGGGGACCTGTCCGACCCGCCTACCGAGTTTCAAGACGATACTCCTTTTTTTAAATTTTGGCACCCCTGCCCATGGTGACAAGTCATGCTTTTGACACTACGGTCGCCCCTAAGGCCTGGAGAAAATAGCTAAAAATCTACAATTCGAACGTCAACGTGGTCGGGGGGACCTGTCCGACCCGCCTACCGAGTTTCAAGACGATACTCCTTTTTTTAAATTTTGGCACCCCTGCCCATGGTGACAAGTCATGCTTTTGACACTACGGTCGCCCCTAAGGCCTGGAGAAAATAGCTAAAAATCTACAATTCGAACGTCAACGTGGTCGGGGGGACCTGTCCGACCCGCCTACCGAGTTTCAAGACGATACTCCTTTTTTTAAATTTTGGCACCCCTGCCCATGGTGACAAGTCATGCTTTTGACACTACGGTCGCCCCTAAGGCCTGGAGAAAATAGCTAAAAATCTACAATTCGAACGTCAACGTGGTCGGGGGGACCTGTCCGACCCGCCTACCGAGTTTCAAGACGATACTCCTTTTTTTAAATTTTGGCACCCCTGCCCATGGTGACAAGTCATGCTTTTGACACTACGGTCGCCCCTAAGGCCTGGAGAAAATAGCTAAAAATCTACAATTCGAACGTCAACGTGGTCGGGGGGACCTGTCCGACCCGCCTACCGAGTTTCAAGACGATACTCCTTTTTTTAAATTTTGGCACCCCTGCCCATGGTGACAAGTCATGCTTTTGACACTACGGTCGCCCCTAAGGCCTGGAGAAAATAGCTAAAAATCTACAATTCGAACGTCAACGTGGTCGGGGGGACCTGTCCGACCCGCCTACCGAGTTTCAAGACGATACTCCTTTTTTTAAATTTTGGCACCCCTGCCCATGGTGACAAGTCATGCTTTTGACACTACGGTCGCCCCTAAGGCCTGGAGAAAATAGCTAAAAATCTACAATTCGAACGTCAACGTGGTCGGGGGGACCTGTCCGACCCGCCTACCGAGTTTCAAGACGATACTCCTTTTTTTAAATTTTGGCACCCCTGCCCATGGTGACAAGTCATGCTTTTGACACTACGGTCGCCCCTAAGGCCTGGAGAAAATAGCTAAAAATCTACAATTCGAACGTCAACGTGGTCGGGGGGACCTGTCCGACCCGCCTACCGAGTTTCAAGACGATACTCCTTTTTTTAAATTTTGGCACCCCTGCCCATGGTGACAAGTCATGCTTTTGACACTACGGTCGCCCCTAAGGCCTGGAGAAAATAGCTAAAAATCTACAATTCGAACGTCAACGTGGTCGGGGGGACCTGTCCGACCCGCCTACCGAGTTTCAAGACGATACTCCTTTTTTTAAATTTTGGCACCCCTGCCCATGGTGACAAGTCATGCTTTTGACACTACGGTCGCCCCTAAGGCCTGGAGAAAATAGCTAAAAATCTACAATTCGAACGTCAACGTGGTCGGGGGGACCTGTCCGACCCGCCTACCGAGTTTCAAGACGATACTCCTTTTTTTAAATTTTGGCACCCCTGCCCATGGTGACAAGTCATGCTTTTGACACTACGGTCGCCCCTAAGGCCTGGAGAAAATAGCTAAAAATCTACAATTCGAACGTCAACGTGGTCGGGGGGACCTGTCCGACCCGCCTACCGAGTTTCAAGACGATACTCCTTTTTTTAAATTTTGGCACCCCTGCCCATGGTGACAAGTCATGCTTTTGACACTACGGTCGCCCCTAAGGCCTGGAGAAAATAGCTAAAAATCTACAATTCGAACGTCAACGTGGTCGGGGGGACCTGTCCGACCCGCCTACCGAGTTTCAAGACGATACTCCTTTTTTTAAATTTTGGCACCCCTGCCCATGGTGACAAGTCATGCTTTTGACACTACGGTCGCCCCTAAGGCCTGGAGAAAATAGCTAAAAATCTACAATTCGAACGTCAACGTGGTCGGGGGGACCTGTCCGACCCGCCTACCGAGTTTCAAGACGATACTCCTTTTTTTAAATTTTGGCACCCCTGCCCATGGTGACAAGTCATGCTTTTGACACTACGGTCGCCCCTAAGGCCTGGAGAAAATAGCTAAAAATCTACAATTCGAACGTCAACGTGGTCGGGGGGACCTGTCCGACCCGCCTACCGAGTTTCAAGACGATACTCCTTTTTTTAAATTTTGGCACCCCTGCCCATGGTGACAAGTCCTGCTTTTGACACTACGGTCGCCCCTAAGGCCTGGAGAAAATAGCTAAAAATCTACAATTCGAACGTCAACGTGGTCGGGGGGACCTGTCCGACCCGCCTACCGAGTTTAGACGATACTCCTTTTTTTAAATTTTGGCACCCCTGCCCATGGTGACAAGTCATGCTTTTGACACTACGGTCGCCCCTAAGGCCTGGAGAAAATAGCTAAAAATCTACAATTCGAACGTCAACGTGGTCGGGGGGACCTGTCCGACCCGCCTACCGAGTTTCAAGACGATACTCCTTTTTTTAAATTTTGGCACCCCTGCCCATGGTGACAAGTCATGCTTTTGACACTACGGTCGCCCCTAAGGCCTGGAGAAAATAGCTAAAAATCTACAATTCGAACGTCAACGTGGTCGGGGGGACCTGTCCCGACCCGCCTACCGAGTTTCAAGACGATACTCCTTTTTTTAAATTTTGGCACCCCTGCCCATGGTGACAAGTCATGCTTTTGACACTACGGTCGCCCCTAAGGCCTGGAGAAAATAGCTAAAAATCTACAATTCGAACGTCAACGTGGTCGGGGGGACCTGTCCGACCCGCCTACCGAGTTTCAAGACGATACTCCTTTTTTTAAATTTTGGCACCCCTGCCCATGGTGACAAGTCATGCTTTTGACACTACGGTCGCCCCTAAGGCCTGGAGAAAATAGCTAAAAATCTACAATTCGAACGTCAACGTGGTCGGGGGGACCTGTCCGACCCGCCTACCGAGTTTCAAGACGATACTCCTTTTTTTAAATTTTGGCACCCCTGCCCATGGTGACAAGTCATGCTTTTGACACTACGGTCGCCCCTAAGGCCTGGAGAAAATAGCTAAAAATCTACAATTCGAACGTCAACGTGGTCGGGGGGACCTGTCCGACCCGCCTACCGAGTTTCAAGACGATACTCCTTTTTTTAAATTTTGGCACCCCTGCCCATGGTGACAAGTCATGCTTTTGACACTACGGTCGCCCCTAAGGCCTGGAGAAAATAGCTAAAAATCTACAATTCGAACGTCAACGTGGTCGGGGGGACCTGTCCGACCCGCCTACCGAGTTTCAAGACGATACTCCTTTTTTTAAATTTTGGCACCCCTGCCCATGGTGACAAGTCATGCTTTTGACACTACGGTCGCCCCTAAGGCCTGGAGAAAATAGCTAAAAATCTACAATTCGAACGTCAACGTGGTCGGGGGGACCTGTCCGACCCGCCTACCGAGTTTCAAGACGATACTCCTTTTTTTAAATTTTGGCACCCCTGCCCATGGTGACAAGTCATGCTTTTGACACTACGGTCGCCCCTAAGGCCTGGAGAAAATAGCTAAAAATCTACAATTCGAACGTCAACGTGGTCGGGGGGACCTGTCCGACCCGCCTACCGAGTTTCAAGACGATACTCCTTTTTTTAAATTTTGGCACCCCCTGCCCATGGTGACAAGTCATGCTTTTGACACTACGGTCGCCCCTAAGGCCTGGAGAAAATAGCTAAAAATCTACAATTCGAACGTCAACGTGGTCGGGGGGACCTGTCCGACCCGCCTACCGAGTTTCAAGACGATACTCCTTTTTTTAAATTTTGGCACCCCTGCCCATGGTGACAAGTCATGCTTTTGACACTACGGTCGCCCCTAAGGCCTGGAGAAAATAGCTAAAAATCTACAATTCGAACGTCAACGTGGTCGGGGGGACCTGTCCGACCCGCCTACCGAGTTTCAAGACGATACTCCTTTTTTTAAATTTTGGCACCCCTGCCCATGGTGACAAGTCATGCTTTTGACACTAACGGTCGCCCCTAAGGCCTGGAGAAAATAGCTAAAAATCTACAATTCGAACGTCAACGTGGTCGGGGGGACCTGTCCGACCCGCCTACCGAGTTTCAAGACGATACTCCTTTTTTTAAATTTTGGCACCCCTGCCCATGGTGACAAGTCATGCTTTTGACACTACGGTCGCCCCTAAGGCCTGGAGAAAATAGCTAAAAATCTACAATTCGAACGTCAACGTGGTCGGGGGGACCTGTCCGACCCGCCTACCGAGTTTCAAGACGATACTCCTTTTTTTAAATTTTGGCACCCCTGCCCATGGTGACAAGTCATGCTTTTGACACTACGGTCGCCCCTAAGGCCTGGAGAAAATAGCTAAAAATCTACAATTCGAACGTCAACGTGGTCGGGGGGACCTGTCCGACCCGCCTACCGAGTTTCAAGACGATACTCCTTTTTTTAAATTTTGGCACCCCTGCCCATGGTGACAAGTCATGCTTTTGACACTACGGTCGCCCCTAAGGCCTGGAGAAAATAGCTAAAAATCTACAATTCGAACGTCAACGTGGTCGGGGGGACCTGTCCGACCCGCCTACCGAGTTTCAAGACGATACTCCTTTTTTTAAATTTTGGCACCCCTGCCCATGGTGACAAGTCATGCTTTTGACACTACGGTCGCCCCTAAGGCCTGGAGAAAATAGCTAAAAATCTACAATTCGAACGTCAACGTGGTCGGGGGGACCTGTCCGACCCGCCTACCGAGTTTCAAGACGATACTCCTTTTTTTAAATTTTGGCACCCCTGCCCATGGTGACAAGTCATGCTTTTGACACTACGGTCGCCCCTAAGGCCTGGAGAAAATAGCTAAAAATCTACAATTCGAACGTCAACGTGGTCGGGGGGACCTGTCCGACCCGCCTACCGAGTTTCAAGACGATACTCCTTTTTTTAAATTTTGGCACCCCTGCCCATGGTGACAAGTCATGCTTTTGACACTACGGTCGCCCCTAAGGCCTGGAGAAAATAGCTAAAAATCTACAATTCGAACGTCAACGTGGTCGGGGGGACCTGTCCCGACCCGCCTACCGAGTTTCAAGACGATACTCCTTTTTTTTAAATTTTGGCACCCCTGCCCATGGTGACAAGTCATGCTTTTGACACTACGGTCGCCCCTAAGGCCTGGAGAAAATAGCTAAAAATCTACAATTCGAACGTCAACGTGGTCGGGGGGACCTGTCCGACCCGCCTACCGAGTTTCAAGACGATACTCCCTTTTTTTAAATTTTGGCACCCCTGCCCATGGTGACAAGTCATGCTTTTGACACTACGGTCGCCCCTAAGGCCTGGAGAAAATAGCTAAAAATCTACAATTCGAACGTCAACGTGGTCGGGGGGACCTGTCCGACCCGCCTACCGAGTTTCAAGACGATACTCCTTTTTTTTAAATTTTGGCACCCCTGCCCATGGTGACAAGTCATGCTTTTGACACTACGGTCGCCCCTAAGGCCTGGAGAAAATAGCTAAAAATCTACAATTCGAACGTCAACGTGGTCGGGGGACCTGTCCGACCCGCCTACCGAGTTTCAAGACGATACTCCTTTTTTTAAATTTTGGCACCCCTGCCCATGGTGACAAGTCATGCTTTTGACACTACGGTCGCCCCTAAGGCCTGGAGAAAATAGCTAAAAATCTACAATTCGAACGTCAACGTGGTCGGGGGGACCTGTCCGACC
>NW_025963964.1:0-46274 GCF_023055435.1 Haliotis rufescens | reverse complement strand
GGAAATGTGCCTAACCCTAACCACTGGCCACTCAAATGCCACTCGGATGTCAAAGTTGTCGCAGCGCATTGAAACTTTGCATGCGGGTAGACCTTGACCTGGAGGTCACGTTTCCACCGTCCTTGACCCCAGATCATCTCTGTGAGCGGAGCTATGGGCTCCATTATGTAACCCTAACATTGGCTCCAAATCGAAAAATGTTTCGTTGAGTATGCTCCATTTGACCTAAGGAGTCGTCCTGCAAGGTCTGAGAGTCCTACGATGATTTGACCTTTTTGGTCGGAAATGTGCCTAACCCTAACCACTGGCCACTCAAATGCCACTCGGATGTCAAAGTTGTCGCAGCGCATTGAAACTTTGCATGCGGGTAGACCTTGACCTGGAGGTCACGTTTCCACCGTCCTTGACCCCAGATCATCTCTGTGAGCGGAGCTATGGGCTCCATTATGTAACCCTAACATTGGCTCCAAATCGAAAAATGTTTCGTTGAGTATGCTCCATTTGACCTAAGGAGTCGTCCTGCAAGGTCTGAGAGTCCTACGATGATTTGACCTTTTTGGTCGGAAATGTGCCTAACCCTAACCACTGGCCACTCAAATGCCACTCGGATGTCAAAGTTGTCGCAGCGCATTGAAACTTTGCATGCGGGTAGACCTTGACCTGGAGGTCACGTTTCCACCGTCCTTGACCCCAGATCATCTCTGTGAGCGGAGCTATGGGCTCCATTATGTAACCCTAACATTGGCTCCAAATCGAAAAATGTTTCGTTGAGTATGCTCCATTTGACCTAAGGAGTCGTCCTGCAAGGTCTGAGAGTCCTACGATGATTTGACCTTTTTGGTCGGAAATGTGCCTAACCCTAACCACTGGCCACTCAAATGCCACTCGGATGTCAAAGTTGTCGCAGCGCATTGAAACTTTGCATGCGGGTAGACCTTGACCTGGAGGTCACGTTTCCACCGTCCTTGACCCCAGATCATCTCTGTGAGCGGAGCTATGGGCTCCATTATGTAACCCTAACATTGGCTCCAAATCGAAAAATGTTTCGTTGAGTATGCTCCATTTGACCTAAGGAGTCGTCCTGCAAGGTCTGAGAGTCCTACGATGATTTGACCTTTTTGGTCGGAAATGTGCCTAACCCTAACCACTGGCCACTCAAATGCCACTCGGATGTCAAAGTTGTCGCAGCGCATTGAAACTTTGCATGCGGGTAGACCTTGACCTGGAGGTCACGTTTCCACCGTCCTTGACCCCAGATCATCTCTGTGAGCGGAGCTATGGGCTCCATTATGTAACCCTAACATTGGCTCCAAATCGAAAAATGTTTCGTTGAGTATGCTCCATTTGACCTAAGGAGTCGTCCTGCAAGGTCTGAGAGTCCTACGATGATTTGACCTTTTTGGTCGGAAATGTGCCTAACCCTAACCACTGGCCACTCAAATGCCACTCGGATGTCAAAGTTGTCGCAGCGCATTGAAACTTTGCATGCGGGTAGACCTTGACCTGGAGGTCACGTTTCCACCGTCCTTGACCCCAGATCATCTCTGTGAGCGGAGCTATGGGCTCCATTATGTAACCCTAACATTGGCTCCAAATCGAAAAATGTTTCGTTGAGTATGCTCCATTTGACCTAAGGAGTCGTCCTGCAAGGTCTGAGAGTCCTACGATGATTTGACCTTTTTGGTCGGAAATGTGCCTAACCCTAACCACTGGCCACTCAAATGCCACTCGGATGTCAAAGTTGTCGCAGCGCATTGAAACTTTGCATGCGGGTAGACCTTGACCTGGAGGTCACGTTTCCACCGTCCTTGACCCCAGATCATCTCTGTGAGCGGAGCTATGGGCTCCATTATGTAACCCTAACATTGGCTCCAAATCGAAAAATGTTTCGTTGAGTATGCTCCATTTGACCTAAGGAGTCGTCCTGCAAGGTCTGAGAGTCCTACGATGATTTGACCTTTTTGGTCGGAAATGTGCCTAACCCTAACCACTGGCCACTCAAATGCCACTCGGATGTCAAAGTTGTCGCAGCGCATTGAAACTTTGCATGCGGGTAGACCTTGACCTGGAGGTCACGTTTCCACCGTCCTTGACCCCAGATCATCTCTGTGAGCGGAGCTATGGGCTCCATTATGTAACCCTAACATTGGCTCCAAATCGAAAAATGTTTCGTTGAGTATGCTCCATTTGACCTAAGGAGTCGTCCTGCAAGGTCTGAGAGTCCTACGATGATTTGACCTTTTTGGTCGGAAATGTGCCTAACCCTAACCACTGGCCACTCAAATGCCACTCGGATGTCAAAGTTGTCGCAGCGCATTGAAACTTTGCATGCGGGTAGACCTTGACCTGGAGGTCACGTTTCCACCGTCCTTGACCCCAGATCATCTCTGTGAGCGGAGCTATGGGCTCCATTATGTAACCCTAACATTGGCTCCAAATCGAAAAATGTTTCGTTGAGTATGCTCCATTTGACCTAAGGAGTCGTCCTGCAAGGTCTGAGAGTCCTACGATGATTTGACCTTTTTGGTCGGAAATGTGCCTAACCCTAACCACTGGCCACTCAAATGCCACTCGGATGTCAAAGTTGTCGCAGCGCATTGAAACTTTGCATGCGGGTAGACCTTGACCTGGAGGTCACGTTTCCACCGTCCTTGACCCCAGATCATCTCTGTGAGCGGAGCTATGGGCTCCATTATGTAACCCTAACATTGGCTCCAAATCGAAAAATGTTTCGTTGAGTATGCTCCATTTGACCTAAGGAGTCGTCCTGCAAGGTCTGAGAGTCCTACGATGATTTGACCTTTTTGGTCGGAAATGTGCCTAACCCTAACCACTGGCCACTCAAATGCCACTCGGATGTCAAAGTTGTCGCAGCGCATTGAAACTTTGCATGCGGGTAGACCTTGACCTGGAGGTCACGTTTCCACCGTCCTTGACCCCAGATCATCTCTGTGAGCGGAGCTATGGGCTCCATTATGTAACCCTAACATTGGCTCCAAATCGAAAAATGTTTCGTTGAGTATGCTCCATTTGACCTAAGGAGTCGTCCTGCAAGGTCTGAGAGTCCTACGATGATTTGACCTTTTTGGTCGGAAATGTGCCTAACCCTAACCACTGGCCACTCAAATGCCACTCGGATGTCAAAGTTGTCGCAGCGCATTGAAACTTTGCATGCGGGTAGACCTTGACCTGGAGGTCACGTTTCCACCGTCCTTGACCCCAGATCATCTCTGTGAGCGGAGCTATGGGCTCCATTATGTAACCCTAACATTGGCTCCAAATCGAAAAATGTTTCGTTGAGTATGCTCCATTTGACCTAAGGAGTCGTCCTGCAAGGTCTGAGAGTCCTACGATGATTTGACCTTTTTGGTCGGAAATGTGCCTAACCCTAACCACTGGCCACTCAAATGCCACTCGGATGTCAAAGTTGTCGCAGCGCATTGAAACTTTGCATGCGGGTAGACCTTGACCTGGAGGTCACGTTTCCACCGTCCTTGACCCCAGATCATCTCTGTGAGCGGAGCTATGGGCTCCATTATGTAACCCTAACATTGGCTCCAAATCGAAAAATGTTTCGTTGAGTATGCTCCATTTGACCTAAGGAGTCGTCCTGCAAGGTCTGAGAGTCCTACGATGATTTGACCTTTTTGGTCGGAAATGTGCCTAACCCTAACCACTGGCCACTCAAATGCCACTCGGATGTCAAAGTTGTCGCAGCGCATTGAAACTTTGCATGCGGGTAGACCTTGACCTGGAGGTCACGTTTCCACCGTCCTTGACCCCAGATCATCTCTGTGAGCGGAGCTATGGGCTCCATTATGTAACCCTAACATTGGCTCCAAATCGAAAAATGTTTCGTTGAGTATGCTCCATTTGACCTAAGGAGTCGTCCTGCAAGGTCTGAGAGTCCTACGATGATTTGACCTTTTTGGTCGGAAATGTGCCTAACCCTAACCACTGGCCACTCAAATGCCACTCGGATGTCAAAGTTGTCGCAGCGCATTGAAACTTTGCATGCGGGTAGACCTTGACCTGGAGGTCACGTTTCCACCGTCCTTGACCCCAGATCATCTCTGTGAGCGGAGCTATGGGCTCCATTATGTAACCCTAACATTGGCTCCAAATCGAAAAATGTTTCGTTGAGTATGCTCCATTTGACCTAAGGAGTCGTCCTGCAAGGTCTGAGAGTCCTACGATGATTTGACCTTTTTGGTCGGAAATGTGCCTAACCCTAACCACTGGCCACTCAAATGCCACTCGGATGTCAAAGTTGTCGCAGCGCATTGAAACTTTGCATGCGGGTAGACCTTGACCTGGAGGTCACGTTTCCACCGTCCTTGACCCCAGATCATCTCTGTGAGCGGAGCTATGGGCTCCATTATGTAACCCTAACATTGGCTCCAAATCGAAAAATGTTTCGTTGAGTATGCTCCATTTGACCTAAGGAGTCGTCCTGCAAGGTCTGAGAGTCCTACGATGATTTGACCTTTTTGGTCGGAAATGTGCCTAACCCTAACCACTGGCCACTCAAATGCCACTCGGATGTCAAAGTTGTCGCAGCGCATTGAAACTTTGCATGCGGGTAGACCTTGACCTGGAGGTCACGTTTCCACCGTCCTTGACCCCAGATCATCTCTGTGAGCGGAGCTATGGGCTCCATTATGTAACCCTAACATTGGCTCCAAATCGAAAAATGTTTCGTTGAGTATGCTCCATTTGACCTAAGGAGTCGTCCTGCAAGGTCTGAGAGTCCTACGATGATTTGACCTTTTTGGTCGGAAATGTGCCTAACCCTAACCACTGGCCACTCAAATGCCACTCGGATGTCAAAGTTGTCGCAGCGCATTGAAACTTTGCATGCGGGTAGACCTTGACCTGGAGGTCACGTTTCCACCGTCCTTGACCCCAGATCATCTCTGTGAGCGGAGCTATGGGCTCCATTATGTAACCCTAACATTGGCTCCAAATCGAAAAATGTTTCGTTGAGTATGCTCCATTTGACCTAAGGAGTCGTCCTGCAAGGTCTGAGAGTCCTACGATGATTTGACCTTTTTGGTCGGAAATGTGCCTAACCCTAACCACTGGCCACTCAAATGCCACTCGGATGTCAAAGTTGTCGCAGCGCATTGAAACTTTGCATGCGGGTAGACCTTGACCTGGAGGTCACGTTTCCACCGTCCTTGACCCCAGATCATCTCTGTGAGCGGAGCTATGGGCTCCATTATGTAACCCTAACATTGGCTCCAAATCGAAAAATGTTTCGTTGAGTATGCTCCATTTGACCTAAGGAGTCGTCCTGCAAGGTCTGAGAGTCCTACGATGATTTGACCTTTTTGGTCGGAAATGTGCCTAACCCTAACCACTGGCCACTCAAATGCCACTCGGATGTCAAAGTTGTCGCAGCGCATTGAAACTTTGCATGCGGGTAGACCTTGACCTGGAGGTCACGTTTCCACCGTCCTTGACCCCAGATCATCTCTGTGAGCGGAGCTATGGGCTCCATTATGTAACCCTAACATTGGCTCCAAATCGAAAAATGTTTCGTTGAGTATGCTCCATTTGACCTAAGGAGTCGTCCTGCAAGGTCTGAGAGTCCTACGATGATTTGACCTTTTTGGTCGGAAATGTGCCTAACCCTAACCACTGGCCACTCAAATGCCACTCGGATGTCAAAGTTGTCGCAGCGCATTGAAACTTTGCATGCGGGTAGACCTTGACCTGGAGGTCACGTTTCCACCGTCCTTGACCCCAGATCATCTCTGTGAGCGGAGCTATGGGCTCCATTATGTAACCCTAACATTGGCTCCAAATCGAAAAATGTTTCGTTGAGTATGCTCCATTTGACCTAAGGAGTCGTCCTGCAAGGTCTGAGAGTCCTACGATGATTTGACCTTTTTGGTCGGAAATGTGCCTAACCCTAACCACTGGCCACTCAAATGCCACTCGGATGTCAAAGTTGTCGCAGCGCATTGAAACTTTGCATGCGGGTAGACCTTGACCTGGAGGTCACGTTTCCACCGTCCTTGACCCCAGATCATCTCTGTGAGCGGAGCTATGGGCTCCATTATGTAACCCTAACATTGGCTCCAAATCGAAAAATGTTTCGTTGAGTATGCTCCATTTGACCTAAGGAGTCGTCCTGCAAGGTCTGAGAGTCCTACGATGATTTGACCTTTTTGGTCGGAAATGTGCCTAACCCTAACCACTGGCCACTCAAATGCCACTCGGATGTCAAAGTTGTCGCAGCGCATTGAAACTTTGCATGCGGGTAGACCTTGACCTGGAGGTCACGTTTCCACCGTCCTTGACCCCAGATCATCTCTGTGAGCGGAGCTATGGGCTCCATTATGTAACCCTAACATTGGCTCCAAATCGAAAAATGTTTCGTTGAGTATGCTCCATTTGACCTAAGGAGTCGTCCTGCAAGGTCTGAGAGTCCTACGATGATTTGACCTTTTTGGTCGGAAATGTGCCTAACCCTAACCACTGGCCACTCAAATGCCACTCGGATGTCAAAGTTGTCGCAGCGCATTGAAACTTTGCATGCGGGTAGACCTTGACCTGGAGGTCACGTTTCCACCGTCCTTGACCCCAGATCATCTCTGTGAGCGGAGCTATGGGCTCCATTATGTAACCCTAACATTGGCTCCAAATCGAAAAATGTTTCGTTGAGTATGCTCCATTTGACCTAAGGAGTCGTCCTGCAAGGTCTGAGAGTCCTACGATGATTTGACCTTTTTGGTCGGAAATGTGCCTAACCCTAACCACTGGCCACTCAAATGCCACTCGGATGTCAAAGTTGTCGCAGCGCATTGAAACTTTGCATGCGGGTAGACCTTGACCTGGAGGTCACGTTTCCACCGTCCTTGACCCCAGATCATCTCTGTGAGCGGAGCTATGGGCTCCATTATGTAACCCTAACATTGGCTCCAAATCGAAAAATGTTTCGTTGAGTATGCTCCATTTGACCTAAGGAGTCGTCCTGCAAGGTCTGAGAGTCCTACGATGATTTGACCTTTTTGGTCGGAAATGTGCCTAACCCTAACCACTGGCCACTCAAATGCCACTCGGATGTCAAAGTTGTCGCAGCGCATTGAAACTTTGCATGCGGGTAGACCTTGACCTGGAGGTCACGTTTCCACCGTCCTTGACCCCAGATCATCTCTGTGAGCGGAGCTATGGGCTCCATTATGTAACCCTAACATTGGCTCCAAATCGAAAAATGTTTCGTTGAGTATGCTCCATTTGACCTAAGGAGTCGTCCTGCAAGGTCTGAGAGTCCTACGATGATTTGACCTTTTTGGTCGGAAATGTGCCTAACCCTAACCACTGGCCACTCAAATGCCACTCGGATGTCAAAGTTGTCGCAGCGCATTGAAACTTTGCATGCGGGTAGACCTTGACCTGGAGGTCACGTTTCCACCGTCCTTGACCCCAGATCATCTCTGTGAGCGGAGCTATGGGCTCCATTATGTAACCCTAACATTGGCTCCAAATCGAAAAATGTTTCGTTGAGTATGCTCCATTTGACCTAAGGAGTCGTCCTGCAAGGTCTGAGAGTCCTACGATGATTTGACCTTTTTGGTCGGAAATGTGCCTAACCCTAACCACTGGCCACTCAAATGCCACTCGGATGTCAAAGTTGTCGCAGCGCATTGAAACTTTGCATGCGGGTAGACCTTGACCTGGAGGTCACGTTTCCACCGTCCTTGACCCCAGATCATCTCTGTGAGCGGAGCTATGGGCTCCATTATGTAACCCTAACATTGGCTCCAAATCGAAAAATGTTTCGTTGAGTATGCTCCATTTGACCTAAGGAGTCGTCCTGCAAGGTCTGAGAGTCCTACGATGATTTGACCTTTTTGGTCGGAAATGTGCCTAACCCTAACCACTGGCCACTCAAATGCCACTCGGATGTCAAAGTTGTCGCAGCGCATTGAAACTTTGCATGCGGGTAGACCTTGACCTGGAGGTCACGTTTCCACCGTCCTTGACCCCAGATCATCTCTGTGAGCGGAGCTATGGGCTCCATTATGTAACCCTAACATTGGCTCCAAATCGAAAAATGTTTCGTTGAGTATGCTCCATTTGACCTAAGGAGTCGTCCTGCAAGGTCTGAGAGTCCTACGATGATTTGACCTTTTTGGTCGGAAATGTGCCTAACCCTAACCACTGGCCACTCAAATGCCACTCGGATGTCAAAGTTGTCGCAGCGCATTGAAACTTTGCATGCGGGTAGACCTTGACCTGGAGGTCACGTTTCCACCGTCCTTGACCCCAGATCATCTCTGTGAGCGGAGCTATGGGCTCCATTATGTAACCCTAACATTGGCTCCAAATCGAAAAATGTTTCGTTGAGTATGCTCCATTTGACCTAAGGAGTCGTCCTGCAAGGTCTGAGAGTCCTACGATGATTTGACCTTTTTGGTCGGAAATGTGCCTAACCCTAACCACTGGCCACTCAAATGCCACTCGGATGTCAAAGTTGTCGCAGCGCATTGAAACTTTGCATGCGGGTAGACCTTGACCTGGAGGTCACGTTTCCACCGTCCTTGACCCCAGATCATCTCTGTGAGCGGAGCTATGGGCTCCATTATGTAACCCTAACATTGGCTCCAAATCGAAAAATGTTTCGTTGAGTATGCTCCATTTGACCTAAGGAGTCGTCCTGCAAGGTCTGAGAGTCCTACGATGATTTGACCTTTTTGGTCGGAAATGTGCCTAACCCTAACCACTGGCCACTCAAATGCCACTCGGATGTCAAAGTTGTCGCAGCGCATTGAAACTTTGCATGCGGGTAGACCTTGACCTGGAGGTCACGTTTCCACCGTCCTTGACCCCAGATCATCTCTGTGAGCGGAGCTATGGGCTCCATTATGTAACCCTAACATTGGCTCCAAATCGAAAAATGTTTCGTTGAGTATGCTCCATTTGACCTAAGGAGTCGTCCTGCAAGGTCTGAGAGTCCTACGATGATTTGACCTTTTTGGTCGGAAATGTGCCTAACCCTAACCACTGGCCACTCAAATGCCACTCGGATGTCAAAGTTGTCGCAGCGCATTGAAACTTTGCATGCGGGTAGACCTTGACCTGGAGGTCACGTTTCCACCGTCCTTGACCCCAGATCATCTCTGTGAGCGGAGCTATGGGCTCCATTATGTAACCCTAACATTGGCTCCAAATCGAAAAATGTTTCGTTGAGTATGCTCCATTTGACCTAAGGAGTCGTCCTGCAAGGTCTGAGAGTCCTACGATGATTTGACCTTTTTGGTCGGAAATGTGCCTAACCCTAACCACTGGCCACTCAAATGCCACTCGGATGTCAAAGTTGTCGCAGCGCATTGAAACTTTGCATGCGGGTAGACCTTGACCTGGAGGTCACGTTTCCACCGTCCTTGACCCCAGATCATCTCTGTGAGCGGAGCTATGGGCTCCATTATGTAACCCTAACATTGGCTCCAAATCGAAAAATGTTTCGTTGAGTATGCTCCATTTGACCTAAGGAGTCGTCCTGCAAGGTCTGAGAGTCCTACGATGATTTGACCTTTTTGGTCGGAAATGTGCCTAACCCTAACCACTGGCCACTCAAATGCCACGCGGATGTCAAAGTTGTCGCAGCGCATTGAAACTTTGCATGCGGGTAGACCTTGACCTGGAGGTCACGTTTCCACCGTCCTTGACCCCAGATCATCTCTGTGAGCGGAGCTATGGGCTCCATTATGTAACCCTAACATTGGCTCCAAATCGAAAAATGTTTCGTTGAGTATGCTCCATTTGACCTAAGGAGTCGTCCTGCAAGGTCTGAGAGTCCTACGATGATTTGACCTTTTTGGTCGGAAATGTGCCTAACCCTAACCACTGGCCACTCAAATGCCACTCGGATGTCAAAGTTGTCGCAGCGCATTGAAACTTTGCATGCGGGTAGACCTTGACCTGGAGGTCACGTTTCCACCGTCCTTGACCCCAGATCATCTCTGTGAGCGGAGCTATGGGCTCCATTATGTAACCCTAACATTGGCTCCAAATCGAAAAATGTTTCGTTGAGTATGCTCCATTTGACCTAAGGAGTCGTCCTGCAAGGTCTGAGAGTCCTACGATGATTTGACCTTTTTGGTCGGAAATGTGCCTAACCCTAACCACTGGCCACTCAAATGCCACTCGGATGTCAAAGTTGTCGCAGCGCATTGAAACTTTGCATGCGGGTAGACCTTGACCTGGAGGTCACGTTTCCACCGTCCTTGACCCCAGATCATCTCTGTGAGCGGAGCTATGGGCTCCATTATGTAACCCTAACATTGGCTCCAAATCGAAAAATGTTTCGTTGAGTATGCTCCATTTGACCTAAGGAGTCGTCCTGCAAGGTCTGAGAGTCCTACGATGATTTGACCTTTTTGGTCGGAAATGTGCCTAACCCTAACCACTGGCCACTCAAATGCCACTCGGATGTCAAAGTTGTCGCAGCGCATTGAAACTTTGCATGCGGGTAGACCTTGACCTGGAGGTCACGTTTCCACCGTCCTTGACCCCAGATCATCTCTGTGAGCGGAGCTATGGGCTCCATTATGTAACCCTAACATTGGCTCCAAATCGAAAAATGTTTCGTTGAGTATGCTCCATTTGACCTAAGGAGTCGTCCTGCAAGGTCTGAGAGTCCTACGATGATTTGACCTTTTTGGTCGGAAATGTGCCTAACCCTAACCACTGGCCACTCAAATGCCACTCGGATGTCAAAGTTGTCGCAGCGCATTGAAACTTTGCATGCGGGTAGACCTTGACCTGGAGGTCACGTTTCCACCGTCCTTGACCCCAGATCATCTCTGTGAGCGGAGCTATGGGCTCCATTATGTAACCCTAACATTGGCTCCAAATCGAAAAATGTTTCGTTGAGTATGCTCCATTTGACCTAAGGAGTCGTCCTGCAAGGTCTGAGAGTCCTACGATGATTTGACCTTTTTGGTCGGAAATGTGCCTAACCCTAACCACTGGCCACTCAAATGCCACTCGGATGTCAAAGTTGTCGCAGCGCATTGAAACTTTGCATGCGGGTAGACCTTGACCTGGAGGTCACGTTTCCACCGTCCTTGACCCCAGATCATCTCTGTGAGCGGAGCTATGGGCTCCATTATGTAACCCTAACATTGGCTCCAAATCGAAAAATGTTTCGTTGAGTATGCTCCATTTGACCTAAGGAGTCGTCCTGCAAGGTCTGAGAGTCCTACGATGATTTGACCTTTTTGGTCGGAAATGTGCCTAACCCTAACCACTGGCCACTCAAATGCCACTCGGATGTCAAAGTTGTCGCAGCGCATTGAAACTTTGCATGCGGGTAGACCTTGACCTGGAGGTCACGTTTCCACCGTCCTTGACCCCAGATCATCTCTGTGAGCGGAGCTATGGGCTCCATTATGTAACCCTAACATTGGCTCCAAATCGAAAAATGTTTCGTTGAGTATGCTCCATTTGACCTAAGGAGTCGTCCTGCAAGGTCTGAGAGTCCTACGATGATTTGACCTTTTTGGTCGGAAATGTGCCTAACCCTAACCACTGGCCACTCAAATGCCACTCGGATGTCAAAGTTGTCGCAGCGCATTGAAACTTTGCATGCGGGTAGACCTTGACCTGGAGGTCACGTTTCCACCGTCCTTGACCCCAGATCATCTCTGTGAGCGGAGCTATGGGCTCCATTATGTAACCCTAACATTGGCTCCAAATCGAAAAATGTTTCGTTGAGTATGCTCCATTTGACCTAAGGAGTCGTCCTGCAAGGTCTGAGAGTCCTACGATGATTTGACCTTTTTGGTCGGAAATGTGCCTAACCCTAACCACTGGCCACTCAAATGCCACTCGGATGTCAAAGTTGTCGCAGCGCATTGAAACTTTGCATGCGGGTAGACCTTGACCTGGAGGTCACGTTTCCACCGTCCTTGACCCCAGATCATCTCTGTGAGCGGAGCTATGGGCTCCATTATGTAACCCTAACATTGGCTCCAAATCGAAAAATGTTTCGTTGAGTATGCTCCATTTGACCTAAGGAGTCGTCCTGCAAGGTCTGAGAGTCCTACGATGATTTGACCTTTTTGGTCGGAAATGTGCCTAACCCTAACCACTGGCCACTCAAATGCCACTCGGATGTCAAAGTTGTCGCAGCGCATTGAAACTTTGCATGCGGGTAGACCTTG
Organism: Haliotis rufescens; assembly: GCF_023055435.1. Lineage (NCBI taxonomy): Eukaryota > Metazoa > Mollusca > Gastropoda > Lepetellida > Haliotidae > Haliotis > Haliotis rufescens. The sequence continues at coordinate 34,095 of NW_025963964.1, read as the reverse complement.
ACCTGGAGGTCACGTTTCCACCGTCCTTGACCCCAGATCATCTCTGTGAGCGGAGCTATGGGCTCCATTATGTAACCCTAACATTGGCTCCAAATCGAAAAATGTTTCGTTGAGTATGCTCCATTTGACCTAAGGAGTCGTCCTGCAAGGTCTGAGAGTCCTACGATGATTTGACCTTTTTGGTCGGAAATGTGCCTAACCCTAACCACTGGCCACTCAAATGCCACTCGGATGTCAAAGTTGTCGCAGCGCATTGAAACTTTGCATGCGGGTAGACCTTGACCTGGAGGTCACGTTTCCACCGTCCTTGACCCCAGATCATCTCTGTGAGCGGAGCTATGGGCTCCATTATGTAACCCTAACATTGGCTCCAAATCGAAAAATGTTTCGTTGAGTATGCTCCATTTGACCTAAGGAGTCGTCCTGCAAGGTCTGAGAGTCCTACGATGATTTGACCTTTTTGGTCGGAAATGTGCCTAACCCTAACCACTGGCCACTCAAATGCCACTCGGATGTCAAAGTTGTCGCAGCGCATTGAAACTTTGCATGCGGGTAGACCTTGACCTGGAGGTCACGTTTCCACCGTCCTTGACCCCAGATCATCTCTGTGAGCGGAGCTATGGGCTCCATTATGTAACCCTAACATTGGCTCCAAATCGAAAAATGTTTCGTTGAGTATGCTCCATTTGACCTAAGGAGTCGTCCTGCAAGGTCTGAGAGTCCTACGATGATTTGACCTTTTTGGTCGGAAATGTGCCTAACCCTAACCACTGGCCACTCAAATGCCACTCGGATGTCAAAGTTGTCGCAGCGCATTGAAACTTTGCATGCGGGTAGACCTTGACCTGGAGGTCACGTTTCCACCGTCCTTGACCCCAGATCATCTCTGTGAGCGGAGCTATGGGCTCCATTATGTAACCCTAACATTGGCTCCAAATCGAAAAATGTTTCGTTGAGTATGCTCCATTTGACCTAAGGAGTCGTCCTGCAAGGTCTGAGAGTCCTACGATGATTTGACCTTTTTGGTCGGAAATGTGCCTAACCCTAACCACTGGCCACTCAAATGCCACTCGGATGTCAAAGTTGTCGCAGCGCATTGAAACTTTGCATGCGGGTAGACCTTGACCTGGAGGTCACGTTTCCACCGTCCTTGACCCCAGATCATCTCTGTGAGCGGAGCTATGGGCTCCATTATGTAACCCTAACATTGGCTCCAAATCGAAAAATGTTTCGTTGAGTATGCTCCATTTGACCTAAGGAGTCGTCCTGCAAGGTCTGAGAGTCCTACGATGATTTGACCTTTTTGGTCGGAAATGTGCCTAACCCTAACCACTGGCCACTCAAATGCCACTCGGATGTCAAAGTTGTCGCAGCGCATTGAAACTTTGCATGCGGGTAGACCTTGACCTGGAGGTCACGTTTCCACCGTCCTTGACCCCAGATCATCTCTGTGAGCGGAGCTATGGGCTCCATTATGTAACCCTAACATTGGCTCCAAATCGAAAAATGTTTCGTTGAGTATGCTCCATTTGACCTAAGGAGTCGTCCTGCAAGGTCTGAGAGTCCTACGATGATTTGACCTTTTTGGTCGGAAATGTGCCTAACCCTAACCACTGGCCACTCAAATGCCACTCGGATGTCAAAGTTGTCGCAGCGCATTGAAACTTTGCATGCGGGTAGACCTTGACCTGGAGGTCACGTTTCCACCGTCCTTGACCCCAGATCATCTCTGTGAGCGGAGCTATGGGCTCCATTATGTAACCCTAACATTGGCTCCAAATCGAAAAATGTTTCGTTGAGTATGCTCCATTTGACCTAAGGAGTCGTCCTGCAAGGTCTGAGAGTCCTACGATGATTTGACCTTTTTGGTCGGAAATGTGCCTAACCCTAACCACTGGCCACTCAAATGCCACTCGGATGTCAAAGTTGTCGCAGCGCATTGAAACTTTGCATGCGGGTAGACCTTGACCTGGAGGTCACGTTTCCACCGTCCTTGACCCCAGATCATCTCTGTGAGCGGAGCTATGGGCTCCATTATGTAACCCTAACATTGGCTCCAAATCGAAAAATGTTTCGTTGAGTATGCTCCATTTGACCTAAGGAGTCGTCCTGCAAGGTCTGAGAGTCCTACGATGATTTGACCTTTTTGGTCGGAAATGTGCCTAACCCTAACCACTGGCCACTCAAATGCCACTCGGATGTCAAAGTTGTCGCAGCGCATTGAAACTTTGCATGCGGGTAGACCTTGACCTGGAGGTCACGTTTCCACCGTCCTTGACCCCAGATCATCTCTGTGAGCGGAGCTATGGGCTCCATTATGTAACCCTAACATTGGCTCCAAATCGAAAAATGTTTCGTTGAGTATGCTCCATTTGACCTAAGGAGTCGTCCTGCAAGGTCTGAGAGTCCTACGATGATTTGACCTTTTTGGTCGGAAATGTGCCTAACCCTAACCACTGGCCACTCAAATGCCACTCGGATGTCAAAGTTGTCGCAGCGCATTGAAACTTTGCATGCGGGTAGACCTTGACCTGGAGGTCACGTTTCCACCGTCCTTGACCCCAGATCATCTCTGTGAGCGGAGCTATGGGCTCCATTATGTAACCCTAACATTGGCTCCAAATCGAAAAATGTTTCGTTGAGTATGCTCCATTTGACCTAAGGAGTCGTCCTGCAAGGTCTGAGAGTCCTACGATGATTTGACCTTTTTGGTCGGAAATGTGCCTAACCCTAACCACTGGCCACTCAAATGCCACTCGGATGTCAAAGTTGTCGCAGCGCATTGAAACTTTGCATGCGGGTAGACCTTGACCTGGAGGTCACGTTTCCACCGTCCTTGACCCCAGATCATCTCTGTGAGCGGAGCTATGGGCTCCATTATGTAACCCTAACATTGGCTCCAAATCGAAAAATGTTTCGTTGAGTATGCTCCATTTGACCTAAGGAGTCGTCCTGCAAGGTCTGAGAGTCCTACGATGATTTGACCTTTTTGGTCGGAAATGTGCCTAACCCTAACCACTGGCCACTCAAATGCCACTCGGATGTCAAAGTTGTCGCAGCGCATTGAAACTTTGCATGCGGGTAGACCTTGACCTGGAGGTCACGTTTCCACCGTCCTTGACCCCAGATCATCTCTGTGAGCGGAGCTATGGGCTCCATTATGTAACCCTAACATTGGCTCCAAATCGAAAAATGTTTCGTTGAGTATGCTCCATTTGACCTAAGGAGTCGTCCTGCAAGGTCTGAGAGTCCTACGATGATTTGACCTTTTTGGTCGGAAATGTGCCTAACCCTAACCACTGGCCACTCAAATGCCACTCGGATGTCAAAGTTGTCGCAGCGCATTGAAACTTTGCATGCGGGTAGACCTTGACCTGGAGGTCACGTTTCCACCGTCCTTGACCCCAGATCATCTCTGTGAGCGGAGCTATGGGCTCCATTATGTAACCCTAACATTGGCTCCAAATCGAAAAATGTTTCGTTGAGTATGCTCCATTTGACCTAAGGAGTCGTCCTGCAAGGTCTGAGAGTCCTACGATGATTTGACCTTTTTGGTCGGAAATGTGCCTAACCCTAACCACTGGCCACTCAAATGCCACTCGGATGTCAAAGTTGTCGCAGCGCATTGAAACTTTGCATGCGGGTAGACCTTGACCTGGAGGTCACGTTTCCACCGTCCTTGACCCCAGATCATCTCTGTGAGCGGAGCTATGGGCTCCATTATGTAACCCTAACATTGGCTCCAAATCGAAAAATGTTTCGTTGAGTATGCTCCATTTGACCTAAGGAGTCGTCCTGCAAGGTCTGAGAGTCCTACGATGATTTGACCTTTTTGGTCGGAAATGTGCCTAACCCTAACCACTGGCCACTCAAATGCCACTCGGATGTCAAAGTTGTCGCAGCGCATTGAAACTTTGCATGCGGGTAGACCTTGACCTGGAGGTCACGTTTCCACCGTCCTTGACCCCAGATCATCTCTGTGAGCGGAGCTATGGGCTCCATTATGTAACCCTAACATTGGCTCCAAATCGAAAAATGTTTCGTTGAGTATGCTCCATTTGACCTAAGGAGTCGTCCTGCAAGGTCTGAGAGTCCTACGATGATTTGACCTTTTTGGTCGGAAATGTGCCTAACCCTAACCACTGGCCACTCAAATGCCACTCGGATGTCAAAGTTGTCGCAGCGCATTGAAACTTTGCATGCGGGTAGACCTTGACCTGGAGGTCACGTTTCCACCGTCCTTGACCCCAGATCATCTCTGTGAGCGGAGCTATGGGCTCCATTATGTAACCCTAACATTGGCTCCAAATCGAAAAATGTTTCGTTGAGTATGCTCCATTTGACCTAAGGAGTCGTCCTGCAAGGTCTGAGAGTCCTACGATGATTTGACCTTTTTGGTCGGAAATGTGCCTAACCCTAACCACTGGCCACTCAAATGCCACTCGGATGTCAAAGTTGTCGCAGCGCATTGAAACTTTGCATGCGGGTAGACCTTGACCTGGAGGTCACGTTTCCACCGTCCTTGACCCCAGATCATCTCTGTGAGCGGAGCTATGGGCTCCATTATGTAACCCTAACATTGGCTCCAAATCGAAAAATGTTTCGTTGAGTATGCTCCATTTGACCTAAGGAGTCGTCCTGCAAGGTCTGAGAGTCCTACGATGATTTGACCTTTTTGGTCGGAAATGTGCCTAACCCTAACCACTGGCCACTCAAATGCCACTCGGATGTCAAAGTTGTCGCAGCGCATTGAAACTTTGCATGCGGGTAGACCTTGACCTGGAGGTCACGTTTCCACCGTCCTTGACCCCAGATCATCTCTGTGAGCGGAGCTATGGGCTCCATTATGTAACCCTAACATTGGCTCCAAATCGAAAAATGTTTCGTTGAGTATGCTCCATTTGACCTAAGGAGTCGTCCTGCAAGGTCTGAGAGTCCTACGATGATTTGACCTTTTTGGTCGGAAATGTGCCTAACCCTAACCACTGGCCACTCAAATGCCACTCGGATGTCAAAGTTGTCGCAGCGCATTGAAACTTTGCATGCGGGTAGACCTTGACCTGGAGGTCACGTTTCCACCGTCCTTGACCCCAGATCATCTCTGTGAGCGGAGCTATGGGCTCCATTATGTAACCCTAACATTGGCTCCAAATCGAAAAATGTTTCGTTGAGTATGCTCCATTTGACCTAAGGAGTCGTCCTGCAAGGTCTGAGAGTCCTACGATGATTTGACCTTTTTGGTCGGAAATGTGCCTAACCCTAACCACTGGCCACTCAAATGCCACTCGGATGTCAAAGTTGTCGCAGCGCATTGAAACTTTGCATGCGGGTAGACCTTGACCTGGAGGTCACGTTTCCACCGTCCTTGACCCCAGATCATCTCTGTGAGCGGAGCTATGGGCTCCATTATGTAACCCTAACATTGGCTCCAAATCGAAAAATGTTTCGTTGAGTATGCTCCATTTGACCTAAGGAGTCGTCCTGCAAGGTCTGAGAGTCCTACGATGATTTGACCTTTTTGGTCGGAAATGTGCCTAACCCTAACCACTGGCCACTCAAATGCCACTCGGATGTCAAAGTTGTCGCAGCGCATTGAAACTTTGCATGCGGGTAGACCTTGACCTGGAGGTCACGTTTCCACCGTCCTTGACCCCAGATCATCTCTGTGAGCGGAGCTATGGGCTCCATTATGTAACCCTAACATTGGCTCCAAATCGAAAAATGTTTCGTTGAGTATGCTCCATTTGACCTAAGGAGTCGTCCTGCAAGGTCTGAGAGTCCTACGATGATTTGACCTTTTTGGTCGGAAATGTGCCTAACCCTAACCACTGGCCACTCAAATGCCACTCGGATGTCAAAGTTGTCGCAGCGCATTGAAACTTTGCATGCGGGTAGACCTTGACCTGGAGGTCACGTTTCCACCGTCCTTGACCCCAGATCATCTCTGTGAGCGGAGCTATGGGCTCCATTATGTAACCCTAACATTGGCTCCAAATCGAAAAATGTTTCGTTGAGTATGCTCCATTTGACCTAAGGAGTCGTCCTGCAAGGTCTGAGAGTCCTACGATGATTTGACCTTTTTGGTCGGAAATGTGCCTAACCCTAACCACTGGCCACTCAAATGCCACTCGGATGTCAAAGTTGTCGCAGCGCATTGAAACTTTGCATGCGGGTAGACCTTGACCTGGAGGTCACGTTTCCACCGTCCTTGACCCCAGATCATCTCTGTGAGCGGAGCTATGGGCTCCATTATGTAACCCTAACATTGGCTCCAAATCGAAAAATGTTTCGTTGAGTATGCTCCATTTGACCTAAGGAGTCGTCCTGCAAGGTCTGAGAGTCCTACGATGATTTGACCTTTTTGGTCGGAAATGTGCCTAACCCTAACCACTGGCCACTCAAATGCCACTCGGATGTCAAAGTTGTCGCAGCGCATTGAAACTTTGCATGCGGGTAGACCTTGACCTGGAGGTCACGTTTCCACCGTCCTTGACCCCAGATCATCTCTGTGAGCGGAGCTATGGGCTCCATTATGTAACCCTAACATTGGCTCCAAATCGAAAAATGTTTCGTTGAGTATGCTCCATTTGACCTAAGGAGTCGTCCTGCAAGGTCTGAGAGTCCTACGATGATTTGACCTTTTTGGTCGGAAATGTGCCTAACCCTAACCACTGGCCACTCAAATGCCACTCGGATGTCAAAGTTGTCGCAGCGCATTGAAACTTTGCATGCGGGTAGACCTTGACCTGGAGGTCACGTTTCCACCGTCCTTGACCCCAGATCATCTCTGTGAGCGGAGCTATGGGCTCCATTATGTAACCCTAACATTGGCTCCAAATCGAAAAATGTTTCGTTGAGTATGCTCCATTTGACCTAAGGAGTCGTCCTGCAAGGTCTGAGAGTCCTACGATGATTTGACCTTTTTGGTCGGAAATGTGCCTAACCCTAACCACTGGCCACTCAAATGCCACTCGGATGTCAAAGTTGTCGCAGCGCATTGAAACTTTGCATGCGGGTAGACCTTGACCTGGAGGTCACGTTTCCACCGTCCTTGACCCCAGATCATCTCTGTGAGCGGAGCTATGGGCTCCATTATGTAACCCTAACATTGGCTCCAAATCGAAAAATGTTTCGTTGAGTATGCTCCATTTGACCTAAGGAGTCGTCCTGCAAGGTCTGAGAGTCCTACGATGATTTGACCTTTTTGGTCGGAAATGTGCCTAACCCTAACCACTGGCCACTCAAATGCCACTCGGATGTCAAAGTTGTCGCAGCGCATTGAAACTTTGCATGCGGGTAGACCTTGACCTGGAGGTCACGTTTCCACCGTCCTTGACCCCAGATCATCTCTGTGAGCGGAGCTATGGGCTCCATTATGTAACCCTAACATTGGCTCCAAATCGAAAAATGTTTCGTTGAGTATGCTCCATTTGACCTAAGGAGTCGTCCTGCAAGGTCTGAGAGTCCTACGATGATTTGACCTTTTTGGTCGGAAATGTGCCTAACCCTAACCACTGGCCACTCAAATGCCACTCGGATGTCAAAGTTGTCGCAGCGCATTGAAACTTTGCATGCGGGTAGACCTTGACCTGGAGGTCACGTTTCCACCGTCCTTGACCCCAGATCATCTCTGTGAGCGGAGCTATGGGCTCCATTATGTAACCCTAACATTGGCTCCAAATCGAAAAATGTTTCGTTGAGTATGCTCCATTTGACCTAAGGAGTCGTCCTGCAAGGTCTGAGAGTCCTACGATGATTTGACCTTTTTGGTCGGAAATGTGCCTAACCCTAACCACTGGCCACTCAAATGCCACTCGGATGTCAAAGTTGTCGCAGCGCATTGAAACTTTGCATGCGGGTAGACCTTGACCTGGAGGTCACGTTTCCACCGTCCTTGACCCCAGATCATCTCTGTGAGCGGAGCTATGGGCTCCATTATGTAACCCTAACATTGGCTCCAAATCGAAAAATGTTTCGTTGAGTATGCTCCATTTGACCTAAGGAGTCGTCCTGCAAGGTCTGAGAGTCCTACGATGATTTGACCTTTTTGGTCGGAAATGTGCCTAACCCTAACCACTGGCCACTCAAATGCCACTCGGATGTCAAAGTTGTCGCAGCGCATTGAAACTTTGCATGCGGGTAGACCTTGACCTGGAGGTCACGTTTCCACCGTCCTTGACCCCAGATCATCTCTGTGAGCGGAGCTATGGGCTCCATTATGTAACCCTAACATTGGCTCCAAATCGAAAAATGTTTCGTTGAGTATGCTCCATTTGACCTAAGGAGTCGTCCTGCAAGGTCTGAGAGTCCTACGATGATTTGACCTTTTTGGTCGGAAATGTGCCTAACCCTAACCACTGGCCACTCAAATGCCACTCGGATGTCAAAGTTGTCGCAGCGCATTGAAACTTTGCATGCGGGTAGACCTTGACCTGGAGGTCACGTTTCCACCGTCCTTGACCCCAGATCATCTCTGTGAGCGGAGCTATGGGCTCCATTATGTAACCCTAACATTGGCTCCAAATCGAAAAATGTTTCGTTGAGTATGCTCCATTTGACCTAAGGAGTCGTCCTGCAAGGTCTGAGAGTCCTACGATGATTTGACCTTTTTGGTCGGAAATGTGCCTAACCCTAACCACTGGCCACTCAAATGCCACTCGGATGTCAAAGTTGTCGCAGCGCATTGAAACTTTGCATGCGGGTAGACCTTGACCTGGAGGTCACGTTTCCACCGTCCTTGACCCCAGATCATCTCTGTGAGCGGAGCTATGGGCTCCATTATGTAACCCTAACATTGGCTCCAAATCGAAAAATGTTTCGTTGAGTATGCTCCATTTGACCTAAGGAGTCGTCCTGCAAGGTCTGAGAGTCCTACGATGATTTGACCTTTTTGGTCGGAAATGTGCCTAACCCTAACCACTGGCCACTCAAATGCCACTCGGATGTCAAAGTTGTCGCAGCGCATTGAAACTTTGCATGCGGGTAGACCTTGACCTGGAGGTCACGTTTCCACCGTCCTTGACCCCAGATCATCTCTGTGAGCGGAGCTATGGGCTCCATTATGTAACCCTAACATTGGCTCCAAATCGAAAAATGTTTCGTTGAGTATGCTCCATTTGACCTAAGGAGTCGTCCTGCAAGGTCTGAGAGTCCTACGATGATTTGACCTTTTTGGTCGGAAATGTGCCTAACCCTAACCACTGGCCACTCAAATGCCACTCGGATGTCAAAGTTGTCGCAGCGCATTGAAACTTTGCATGCGGGTAGACCTTGACCTGGAGGTCACGTTTCCACCGTCCTTGACCCCAGATCATCTCTGTGAGCGGAGCTATGGGCTCCATTATGTAACCCTAACATTGGCTCCAAATCGAAAAATGTTTCGTTGAGTATGCTCCATTTGACCTAAGGAGTCGTCCTGCAAGGTCTGAGAGTCCTACGATGATTTGACCTTTTTGGTCGGAAATGTGCCTAACCCTAACCACTGGCCACTCAAATGCCACTCGGATGTCAAAGTTGTCGCAGCGCATTGAAACTTTGCATGCGGGTAGACCTTGACCTGGAGGTCACGTTTCCACCGTCCTTGACCCCAGATCATCTCTGTGAGCGGAGCTATGGGCTCCATTATGTAACCCTAACATTGGCTCCAAATCGAAAAATGTTTCGTTGAGTATGCTCCATTTGACCTAAGGAGTCGTCCTGCAAGGTCTGAGAGTCCTACGATGATTTGACCTTTTTGGTCGGAAATGTGCCTAACCCTAACCACTGGCCACTCAAATGCCACTCGGATGTCAAAGTTGTCGCAGCGCATTGAAACTTTGCATGCGGGTAGACCTTGACCTGGAGGTCACGTTTCCACCGTCCTTGACCCCAGATCATCTCTGTGAGCGGAGCTATGGGCTCCATTATGTAACCCTAACATTGGCTCCAAATCGAAAAATGTTTCGTTGAGTATGCTCCATTTGACCTAAGGAGTCGTCCTGCAAGGTCTGAGAGTCCTACGATGATTTGACCTTTTTGGTCGGAAATGTGCCTAACCCTAACCACTGGCCACTCAAATGCCACTCGGATGTCAAAGTTGTCGCAGCGCATTGAAACTTTGCATGCGGGTAGACCTTGACCTGGAGGTCACGTTTCCACCGTCCTTGACCCCAGATCATCTCTGTGAGCGGAGCTATGGGCTCCATTATGTAACCCTAACATTGGCTCCAAATCGAAAAATGTTTCGTTGAGTATGCTCCATTTGACCTAAGGAGTCGTCCTGCAAGGTCTGAGAGTCCTACGATGATTTGACCTTTTTGGTCGGAAATGTGCCTAACCCTAACCACTGGCCACTCAAATGCCACTCGGATGTCAAAGTTGTCGCAGCGCATTGAAACTTTGCATGCGGGTAGACCTTGACCTGGAGGTCACGTTTCCACCGTCCTTGACCCCAGATCATCTCTGTGAGCGGAGCTATGGGCTCCATTATGTAACCCTAACATTGGCTCCAAATCGAAAAATGTTTCGTTGAGTATGCTCCATTTGACCTAAGGAGTCGTCCTGCAAGGTCTGAGAGTCCTACGATGATTTGACCTTTTTGGTCGGAAATGTGCCTAACCCTAACCACTGGCCACTCAAATGCCACTCGGATGTCAAAGTTGTCGCAGCGCATTGAAACTTTGCATGCGGGTAGACCTTGACCTGGAGGTCACGTTTCCACCGTCCTTGACCCCAGATCATCTCTGTGAGCGGAGCTATGGGCTCCATTATGTAACCCTAACATTGGCTCCAAATCGAAAAATGTTTCGTTGAGTATGCTCCATTTGACCTAAGGAGTCGTCCTGCAAGGTCTGAGAGTCCTACGATGATTTGACCTTTTTGGTCGGAAATGTGCCTAACCCTAACCACTGGCCACTCAAATGCCACTCGGATGTCAAAGTTGTCGCAGCGCATTGAAACTTTGCATGCGGGTAGACCTTGACCTGGAGGTCACGTTTCCACCGTCCTTGACCCCAGATCATCTCTGTGAGCGGAGCTATGGGCTCCATTATGTAACCCTAACATTGGCTCCAAATCGAAAAATGTTTCGTTGAGTATGCTCCATTTGACCTAAGGAGTCGTCCTGCAAGGTCTGAGAGTCCTACGATGATTTGACCTTTTTGGTCGGAAATGTGCCTAACCCTAACCACTGGCCACTCAAATGCCACTCGGATGTCAAAGTTGTCGCAGCGCATTGAAACTTTGCATGCGGGTAGACCTTGACCTGGAGGTCACGTTTCCACCGTCCTTGACCCCAGATCATCTCTGTGAGCGGAGCTATGGGCTCCATTATGTAACCCTAACATTGGCTCCAAATCGAAAAATGTTTCGTTGAGTATGCTCCATTTGACCTAAGGAGTCGTCCTGCAAGGTCTGAGAGTCCTACGATGATTTGACCTTTTTGGTCGGAAATGTGCCTAACCCTAACCACTGGCCACTCAAATGCCACTCGGATGTCAAAGTTGTCGCAGCGCATTGAAACTTTGCATGCGGGTAGACCTTGACCTGGAGGTCACGTTTCCACCGTCCTTGACCCCAGATCATCTCTGTGAGCGGAGCTATGGGCTCCATTATGTAACCCTAACATTGGCTCCAAATCGAAAAATGTTTCGTTGAGTATGCTCCATTTGACCTAAGGAGTCGTCCTGCAAGGTCTGAGAGTCCTACGATGATTTGACCTTTTTGGTCGGAAATGTGCCTAACCCTAACCACTGGCCACTCAAATGCCACTCGGATGTCAAAGTTGTCGCAGCGCATTGAAACTTTGCATGCGGGTAGACCTTGACCTGGAGGTCACGTTTCCACCGTCCTTGACCCCAGATCATCTCTGTGAGCGGAGCTATGGGCTCCATTATGTAACCCTAACATTGGCTCCAAATCGAAAAATGTTTCGTTGAGTATGCTCCATTTGACCTAAGGAGTCGTCCTGCAAGGTCTGAGAGTCCTACGATGATTTGACCTTTTTGGTCGGAAATGTGCCTAACCCTAACCACTGGCCACTCAAATGCCACTCGGATGTCAAAGTTGTCGCAGCGCATTGAAACTTTGCATGCGGGTAGACCTTGACCTGGAGGTCACGTTTCCACCGTCCTTGACCCCAGATCATCTCTGTGAGCGGAGCTATGGGCTCCATTATGTAACCCTAACATTGGCTCCAAATCGAAAAATGTTTCGTTGAGTATGCTCCATTTGACCTAAGGAGTCGTCCTGCAAGGTCTGAGAGTCCTACGATGATTTGACCTTTTTGGTCGGAAATGTGCCTAACCCTAACCACTGGCCACTCAAATGCCACTCGGATGTCAAAGTTGTCGCAGCGCATTGAAACTTTGCATGCGGGTAGACCTTGACCTGGAGGTCACGTTTCCACCGTCCTTGACCCCAGATCATCTCTGTGAGCGGAGCTATGGGCTCCATTATGTAACCCTAACATTGGCTCCAAATCGAAAAATGTTTCGTTGAGTATGCTCCATTTGACCTAAGGAGTCGTCCTGCAAGGTCTGAGAGTCCTACGATGATTTGACCTTTTTGGTCGGAAATGTGCCTAACCCTAACCACTGGCCACTCAAATGCCACTCGGATGTCAAAGTTGTCGCAGCGCATTGAAACTTTGCATGCGGGTAGACCTTGACCTGGAGGTCACGTTTCCACCGTCCTTGACCCCAGATCATCTCTGTGAGCGGAGCTATGGGCTCCATTATGTAACCCTAACATTGGCTCCAAATCGAAAAATGTTTCGTTGAGTATGCTCCATTTGACCTAAGGAGTCGTCCTGCAAGGTCTGAGAGTCCTACGATGATTTGACCTTTTTGGTCGGAAATGTGCCTAACCCTAACCACTGGCCACTCAAATGCCACTCGGATGTCAAAGTTGTCGCAGCGCATTGAAACTTTGCATGCGGGTAGACCTTGACCTGGAGGTCACGTTTCCACCGTCCTTGACCCCAGATCATCTCTGTGAGCGGAGCTATGGGCTCCATTATGTAACCCTAACATTGGCTCCAAATCGAAAAATGTTTCGTTGAGTATGCTCCATTTGACCTAAGGAGTCGTCCTGCAAGGTCTGAGAGTCCTACGATGATTTGACCTTTTTGGTCGGAAATGTGCCTAACCCTAACCACTGGCCACTCAAATGCCACTCGGATGTCAAAGTTGTCGCAGCGCATTGAAACTTTGCATGCGGGTAGACCTTGACCTGGAGGTCACGTTTCCACCGTCCTTGACCCCAGATCATCTCTGTGAGCGGAGCTATGGGCTCCATTATGTAACCCTAACATTGGCTCCAAATCGAAAAATGTTTCGTTGAGTATGCTCCATTTGACCTAAGGAGTCGTCCTGCAAGGTCTGAGAGTCCTACGATGATTTGACCTTTTTGGTCGGAAATGTGCCTAACCCTAACCACTGGCCACTCAAATGCCACTCGGATGTCAAAGTTGTCGCAGCGCATTGAAACTTTGCATGCGGGTAGACCTTGACCTGGAGGTCACGTTTCCACCGTCCTTGACCCCAGATCATCTCTGTGAGCGGAGCTATGGGCTCCATTATGTAACCCTAACATTGGCTCCAAATCGAAAAATGTTTCGTTGAGTATGCTCCATTTGACCTAAGGAGTCGTCCTGCAAGGTCTGAGAGTCCTACGATGATTTGACCTTTTTGGTCGGAAATGTGCCTAACCCTAACCACTGGCCACTCAAATGCCACTCGGATGTCAAAGTTGTCGCAGCGCATTGAAACTTTGCATGCGGGTAGACCTTGACCTGGAGGTCACGTTTCCACCGTCCTTGACCCCAGATCATCTCTGTGAGCGGAGCTATGGGCTCCATTATGTAACCCTAACATTGGCTCCAAATCGAAAAATGTTTCGTTGAGTATGCTCCATTTGACCTAAGGAGTCGTCCTGCAAGGTCTGAGAGTCCTACGATGATTTGACCTTTTTGGTCGGAAATGTGCCTAACCCTAACCACTGGCCACTCAAATGCCACTCGGATGTCAAAGTTGTCGCAGCGCATTGAAACTTTGCATGCGGGTAGACCTTGACCTGGAGGTCACGTTTCCACCGTCCTTGACCCCAGATCATCTCTGTGAGCGGAGCTATGGGCTCCATTATGTAACCCTAACATTGGCTCCAAATCGAAAAATGTTTCGTTGAGTATGCTCCATTTGACCTAAGGAGTCGTCCTGCAAGGTCTGAGAGTCCTACGATGATTTGACCTTTTTGGTCGGAAATGTGCCTAACCCTAACCACTGGCCACTCAAATGCCACTCGGATGTCAAAGTTGTCGCAGCGCATTGAAACTTTGCATGCGGGTAGACCTTGACCTGGAGGTCACGTTTCCACCGTCCTTGACCCCAGATCATCTCTGTGAGCGGAGCTATGGGCTCCATTATGTAACCCTAACATTGGCTCCAAATCGAAAAATGTTTCGTTGAGTATGCTCCATTTGACCTAAGGAGTCGTCCTGCAAGGTCTGAGAGTCCTACGATGATTTGACCTTTTTGGTCGGAAATGTGCCTAACCCTAACCACTGGCCACTCAAATGCCACTCGGATGTCAAAGTTGTCGCAGCGCATTGAAACTTTGCATGCGGGTAGACCTTGACCTGGAGGTCACGTTTCCACCGTCCTTGACCCCAGATCATCTCTGTGAGCGGAGCTATGGGCTCCATTATGTAACCCTAACATTGGCTCCAAATCGAAAAATGTTTCGTTGAGTATGCTCCATTTGACCTAAGGAGTCGTCCTGCAAGGTCTGAGAGTCCTACGATGATTTGACCTTTTTGGTCGGAAATGTGCCTAACCCTAACCACTGGCCACTCAAATGCCACTCGGATGTCAAAGTTGTCGCAGCGCATTGAAACTTTGCATGCGGGTAGACCTTGACCTGGAGGTCACGTTTCCACCGTCCTTGACCCCAGATCATCTCTGTGAGCGGAGCTATGGGCTCCATTATGTAACCCTAACATTGGCTCCAAATCGAAAAATGTTTCGTTGAGTATGCTCCATTTGACCTAAGGAGTCGTCCTGCAAGGTCTGAGAGTCCTACGATGATTTGACCTTTTTGGTCGGAAATGTGCCTAACCCTAACCACTGACCACTCAAATGCCACTCGGATGTCAAAGTTGTCGCAGCGCATTGAAACTTTGCATGCGGGTAGACCTTGACCTGGAGGTCACGTTTCCACCGTCCTTGACCCCAGATCATCTCTGTGAGCGGAGCTATGGGCTCCATTATGTAACCCTAACATTGGCTCCAAATCGAAAAATGTTTCGTTGAGTATGCTCCATTTGACCTAAGGAGTCGTCCTGCAAGGTCTGAGAGTCCTACGATGATTTGACCTTTTTGGTCGGAAATGTGCCTAACCCTAACCACTGGCCACTCAAATGCCACTCGGATGTCAAAGTTGTCGCAGCGCATTGAAACTTTGCATGCGGGTAGACCTTGACCTGGAGGTCACGTTTCCACCGTCCTTGACCCCAGATCATCTCTGTGAGCGGAGCTATGGGCTCCATTATGTAACCCTAACATTGGCTCCAAATCGAAAAATGTTTCGTTGAGTATGCTCCATTTGACCTAAGGAGTCGTCCTGCAAGGTCTGAGAGTCCTACGATGATTTGACCTTTTTGGTCGGAAATGTGCCTAACCCTAACCACTGGCCACTCAAATGCCACTCGGATGTCAAAGTTGTCGCAGCGCATTGAAACTTTGCATGCGGGTAGACCTTGACCTGGAGGTCACGTTTCCACCGTCCTTGACCCCAGATCATCTCTGTGAGCGGAGCTATGGGCTCCATTATGTAACCCTAACATTGGCTCCAAATCGAAAAATGTTTCGTTGAGTATGCTCCATTTGACCTAAGGAGTCGTCCTGCAAGGTCTGAGAGTCCTACGATGATTTGACCTTTTTGGTCGGAAATGTGCCTAACCCTAACCACTGGCCACTCAAATGCCACTCGGATGTCAAAGTTGTCGCAGCGCATTGAAACTTTGCATGCGGGTAGACCTTGACCTGGAGGTCACGTTTCCACCGTCCTTGACCCCAGATCATCTCTGTGAGCGGAGCTATGGGCTCCATTATGTAACCCTAACATTGGCTCCAAATCGAAAAATGTTTCGTTGAGTATGCTCCATTTGACCTAAGGAGTCGTCCTGCAAGGTCTGAGAGTCCTACGATGATTTGACCTTTTTGGTCGGAAATGTGCCTAACCCTAACCACTGGCCACTCAAATGCCACTCGGATGTCAAAGTTGTCGCAGCGCATTGAAACTTTGCATGCGGGTAGACCTTGACCTGGAGGTCACGTTTCCACCGTCCTTGACCCCAGATCATCTCTGTGAGCGGAGCTATGGGCTCCATTATGTAACCCTAACATTGGCTCCAAATCGAAAAATGTTTCGTTGAGTATGCTCCATTTGACCTAAGGAGTCGTCCTGCAAGGTCTGAGAGTCCTACGATGATTTGACCTTTTTGGTCGGAAATGTGCCTAACCCTAACCACTGGCCACTCAAATGCCACTCGGATGTCAAAGTTGTCGCAGCGCATTGAAACTTTGCATGCGGGTAGACCTTGACCTGGAGGTCACGTTTCCACCGTCCTTGACCCCAGATCATCTCTGTGAGCGGAGCTATGGGCTCCATTATGTAACCCTAACATTGGCTCCAAATCGAAAAATGTTTCGTTGAGTATGCTCCATTTGACCTAAGGAGTCGTCCTGCAAGGTCTGAGAGTCCTACGATGATTTGACCTTTTTGGTCGGAAATGTGCCTAACCCTAACCACTGGCCACTCAAATGCCACTCGGATGTCAAAGTTGTCGCAGCGCATTGAAACTTTGCATGCGGGTAGACCTTGACCTGGAGGTCACGTTTCCACCGTCCTTGACCCCAGATCATCTCTGTGAGCGGAGCTATGGGCTCCATTATGTAACCCTAACATTGGCTCCAAATCGAAAAATGTTTCGTTGAGTATGCTCCATTTGACCTAAGGAGTCGTCCTGCAAGGTCTGAGAGTCCTACGATGATTTGACCTTTTTGGTCGGAAATGTGCCTAACCCTAACCACTGGCCACTCAAATGCCACTCGGATGTCAAAGTTGTCGCAGCGCATTGAAACTTTGCATGCGGGTAGACCTTGACCTGGAGGTCACGTTTCCACCGTCCTTGACCCCAGATCATCTCTGTGAGCGGAGCTATGGGCTCCATTATGTAACCCTAACATTGGCTCCAAATCGAAAAATGTTTCGTTGAGTATGCTCCATTTGACCTAAGGAGTCGTCCTGCAAGGTCTGAGAGTCCTACGATGATTTGACCTTTTTGGTCGGAAATGTGCCTAACCCTAACCACTGGCCACTCAAATGCCACTCGGATGTCAAAGTTGTCGCAGCGCATTGAAACTTTGCATGCGGGTAGACCTTGACCTGGAGGTCACGTTTCCACCGTCCTTGACCCCAGATCATCTCTGTGAGCGGAGCTATGGGCTCCATTATGTAACCCTAACATTGGCTCCAAATCGAAAAATGTTTCGTTGAGTATGCTCCATTTGACCTAAGGAGTCGTCCTGCAAGGTCTGAGAGTCCTACGATGATTTGACCTTTTTGGTCGGAAATGTGCCTAACCCTAACCACTGGCCACTCAAATGCCACTCGGATGTCAAAGTTGTCGCAGCGCATTGAAACTTTGCATGCGGGTAGACCTTGACCTGGAGGTCACGTTTCCACCGTCCTTGACCCCAGATCATCTCTGTGAGCGGAGCTATGGGCTCCATTATGTAACCCTAACATTGGCTCCAAATCGAAAAATGTTTCGTTGAGTATGCTCCATTTGACCTAAGGAGTCGTCCTGCAAGGTCTGAGAGTCCTACGATGATTTGACCTTTTTGGTCGGAAATGTGCCTAACCCTAACCACTGGCCACTCAAATGCCACTCGGATGTCAAAGTTGTCGCAGCGCATTGAAACTTTGCATGCGGGTAGACCTTGACCTGGAGGTCACGTTTCCACCGTCCTTGACCCCAGATCATCTCTGTGAGCGGAGCTATGGGCTCCATTATGTAACCCTAACATTGGCTCCAAATCGAAAAATGTTTCGTTGAGTATGCTCCATTTGACCTAAGGAGTCGTCCTGCAAGGTCTGAGAGTCCTACGATGATTTGACCTTTTTGGTCGGAAATGTGCCTAACCCTAACCACTGGCCACTCAAATGCCACTCGGATGTCAAAGTTGTCGCAGCGCATTGAAACTTTGCATGCGGGTAGACCTTGACCTGGAGGTCACGTTTCCACCGTCCTTGACCCCAGATCATCTCTGTGAGCGGAGCTATGGGCTCCATTATGTAACCCTAACATTGGCTCCAAATCGAAAAATGTTTCGTTGAGTATGCTCCATTTGACCTAAGGAGTCGTCCTGCAAGGTCTGAGAGTCCTACGATGATTTGACCTTTTTGGTCGGAAATGTGCCTAACCCTAACCACTGGCCACTCAAATGCCACTCGGATGTCAAAGTTGTCGCAGCGCATTGAAACTTTGCATGCGGGTAGACCTTGACCTGGAGGTCACGTTTCCACCGTCCTTGACCCCAGATCATCTCTGTGAGCGGAGCTATGGGCTCCATTATGTAACCCTAACATTGGCTCCAAATCGAAAAATGTTTCGTTGAGTATGCTCCATTTGACCTAAGGAGTCGTCCTGCAAGGTCTGAGAGTCCTACGATGATTTGACCTTTTTGGTCGGAAATGTGCCTAACCCTAACCACTGGCCACTCAAATGCCACTCGGATGTCAAAGTTGTCGCAGCGCATTGAAACTTTGCATGCGGGTAGACCTTGACCTGGAGGTCACGTTTCCACCGTCCTTGACCCCAGATCATCTCTGTGAGCGGAGCTATGGGCTCCATTATGTAACCCTAACATTGGCTCCAAATCGAAAAATGTTTCGTTGAGTATGCTCCATTTGACCTAAGGAGTCGTCCTGCAAGGTCTGAGAGTCCTACGATGATTTGACCTTTTTGGTCGGAAATGTGCCTAACCCTAACCACTGGCCACTCAAATGCCACTCGGATGTCAAAGTTGTCGCAGCGCATTGAAACTTTGCATGCGGGTAGACCTTGACCTGGAGGTCACGTTTCCACCGTCCTTGACCCCAGATCATCTCTGTGAGCGGAGCTATGGGCTCCATTATGTAACCCTAACATTGGCTCCAAATCGAAAAATGTTTCGTTGAGTATGCTCCATTTGACCTAAGGAGTCGTCCTGCAAGGTCTGAGAGTCCTACGATGATTTGACCTTTTTGGTCGGAAATGTGCCTAACCCTAACCACTGGCCACTCAAATGCCACTCGGATGTCAAAGTTGTCGCAGCGCATTGAAACTTTGCATGCGGGTAGACCTTGACCTGGAGGTCACGTTTCCACCGTCCTTGACCCCAGATCATCTCTGTGAGCGGAGCTATGGGCTCCATTATGTAACCCTAACATTGGCTCCAAATCGAAAAATGTTTCGTTGAGTATGCTCCATTTGACCTAAGGAGTCGTCCTGCAAGGTCTGAGAGTCCTACGATGATTTGACCTTTTTGGTCGGAAATGTGCCTAACCCTAACCACTGGCCACTCAAATGCCACTCGGATGTCAAAGTTGTCGCAGCGCATTGAAACTTTGCATGCGGGTAGACCTTGACCTGGAGGTCACGTTTCCACCGTCCTTGACCCCAGATCATCTCTGTGAGCGGAGCTATGGGCTCCATTATGTAACCCTAACATTGGCTCCAAATCGAAAAATGTTTCGTTGAGTATGCTCCATTTGACCTAAGGAGTCGTCCTGCAAGGTCTGAGAGTCCTACGATGATTTGACCTTTTTGGTCGGAAATGTGCCTAACCCTAACCACTGGCCACTCAAATGCCACTCGGATGTCAAAGTTGTCGCAGCGCATTGAAACTTTGCATGCGGGTAGACCTTGACCTGGAGGTCACGTTTCCACCGTCCTTGACCCCAGATCATCTCTGTGAGCGGAGCTATGGGCTCCATTATGTAACCCTAACATTGGCTCCAAATCGAAAAATGTTTCGTTGAGTATGCTCCATTTGACCTAAGGAGTCGTCCTGCAAGGTCTGAGAGTCCTACGATGATTTGACCTTTTTGGTCGGAAATGTGCCTAACCCTAACCACTGGCCACTCAAATGCCACTCGGATGTCAAAGTTGTCGCAGCGCATTGAAACTTTGCATGCGGGTAGACCTTGACCTGGAGGTCACGTTTCCACCGTCCTTGACCCCAGATCATCTCTGTGAGCGGAGCTATGGGCTCCATTATGTAACCCTAACATTGGCTCCAAATCGAAAAATGTTTCGTTGAGTATGCTCCATTTGACCTAAGGAGTCGTCCTGCAAGGTCTGAGAGTCCTACGATGATTTGACCTTTTTGGTCGGAAATGTGCCTAACCCTAACCACTGGCCACTCAAATGCCACTCGGATGTCAAAGTTGTCGCAGCGCATTGAAACTTTGCATGCGGGTAGACCTTGACCTGGAGGTCACGTTTCCACCGTCCTTGACCCCAGATCATCTCTGTGAGCGGAGCTATGGGCTCCATTATGTAACCCTAACATTGGCTCCAAATCGAAAAATGTTTCGTTGAGTATGCTCCATTTGACCTAAGGAGTCGTCCTGCAAGGTCTGAGAGTCCTACGATGATTTGACCTTTTTGGTCGGAAATGTGCCTAACCCTAACCACTGGCCACTCAAATGCCACTCGGATGTCAAAGTTGTCGCAGCGCATTGAAACTTTGCATGCGGGTAGACCTTGACCTGGAGGTCACGTTTCCACCGTCCTTGACCCCAGATCATCTCTGTGAGCGGAGCTATGGGCTCCATTATGTAACCCTAACATTGGCTCCAAATCGAAAAATGTTTCGTTGAGTATGCTCCATTTGACCTAAGGAGTCGTCCTGCAAGGTCTGAGAGTCCTACGATGATTTGACCTTTTTGGTCGGAAATGTGCCTAACCCTAACCACTGGCCACTCAAATGCCACTCGGATGTCAAAGTTGTCGCAGCGCATTGAAACTTTGCATGCGGGTAGACCTTGACCTGGAGGTCACGTTTCCACCGTCCTTGACCCCAGATCATCTCTGTGAGCGGAGCTATGGGCTCCATTATGTAACCCTAACATTGGCTCCAAATCGAAAAATGTTTCGTTGAGTATGCTCCATTTGACCTAAGGAGTCGTCCTGCAAGGTCTGAGAGTCCTACGATGATTTGACCTTTTTGGTCGGAAATGTGCCTAACCCTAACCACTGGCCACTCAAATGCCACTCGGATGTCAAAGTTGTCGCAGCGCATTGAAACTTTGCATGCGGGTAGACCTTGACCTGGAGGTCACGTTTCCACCGTCCTTGACCCCAGATCATCTCTGTGAGCGGAGCTATGGGCTCCATTATGTAACCCTAACATTGGCTCCAAATCGAAAAATGTTTCGTTGAGTATGCTCCATTTGACCTAAGGAGTCGTCCTGCAAGGTCTGAGAGTCCTACGATGATTTGACCTTTTTGGTCGGAAATGTGCCTAACCCTAACCACTGGCCACTCAAATGCCACTCGGATGTCAAAGTTGTCGCAGCGCATTGAAACTTTGCATGCGGGTAGACCTTGACCTGGAGGTCACGTTTCCACCGTCCTTGACCCCAGATCATCTCTGTGAGCGGAGCTATGGGCTCCATTATGTAACCCTAACATTGGCTCCAAATCGAAAAATGTTTCGTTGAGTATGCTCCATTTGACCTAAGGAGTCGTCCTGCAAGGTCTGAGAGTCCTACGATGATTTGACCTTTTTGGTCGGAAATGTGCCTAACCCTAACCACTGGCCACTCAAATGCCACTCGGATGTCAAAGTTGTCGCAGCGCATTGAAACTTTGCATGCGGGTAGACCTTGACCTGGAGGTCACGTTTCCACCGTCCTTGACCCCAGATCATCTCTGTGAGCGGAGCTATGGGCTCCATTATGTAACCCTAACATTGGCTCCAAATCGAAAAATGTTTCGTTGAGTATGCTCCATTTGACCTAAGGAGTCGTCCTGCAAGGTCTGAGAGTCCTACGATGATTTGACCTTTTTGGTCGGAAATGTGCCTAACCCTAACCACTGGCCACTCAAATGCCACTCGGATGTCAAAGTTGTCGCAGCGCATTGAAACTTTGCATGCGGGTAGACCTTGACCTGGAGGTCACGTTTCCACCGTCCTTGACCCCAGATCATCTCTGTGAGCGGAGCTATGGGCTCCATTATGTAACCCTAACATTGGCTCCAAATCGAAAAATGTTTCGTTGAGTATGCTCCATTTGACCTAAGGAGTCGTCCTGCAAGGTCTGAGAGTCCTACGATGATTTGACCTTTTTGGTCGGAAATGTGCCTAACCCTAACCACTGGCCACTCAAATGCCACTCGGATGTCAAAGTTGTCGCAGCGCATTGAAACTTTGCATGCGGGTAGACCTTGACCTGGAGGTCACGTTTCCACCGTCCTTGACCCCAGATCATCTCTGTGAGCGGAGCTATGGGCTCCATTATGTAACCCTAACATTGGCTCCAAATCGAAAAATGTTTCGTTGAGTATGCTCCATTTGACCTAAGGAGTCGTCCTGCAAGGTCTGAGAGTCCTACGATGATTTGACCTTTTTGGTCGGAAATGTGCCTAACCCTAACCACTGGCCACTCAAATGCCACTCGGATGTCAAAGTTGTCGCAGCGCATTGAAACTTTGCATGCGGGTAGACCTTGACCTGGAGGTCACGTTTCCACCGTCCTTGACCCCAGATCATCTCTGTGAGCGGAGCTATGGGCTCCATTATGTAACCCTAACATTGGCTCCAAATCGAAAAATGTTTCGTTGAGTATGCTCCATTTGACCTAAGGAGTCGTCCTGCAAGGTCTGAGAGTCCTACGATGATTTGACCTTTTTGGTCGGAAATGTGCCTAACCCTAACCACTGGCCACTCAAATGCCACTCGGATGTCAAAGTTGTCGCAGCGCATTGAAACTTTGCATGCGGGTAGACCTTGACCTGGAGGTCACGTTTCCACCGTCCTTGACCCCAGATCATCTCTGTGAGCGGAGCTATGGGCTCCATTATGTAACCCTAACATTGGCTCCAAATCGAAAAATGTTTCGTTGAGTATGCTCCATTTGACCTAAGGAGTCGTCCTGCAAGGTCTGAGAGTCCTACGATGATTTGACCTTTTTGGTCGGAAATGTGCCTAACCCTAACCACTGGCCACTCAAATGCCACTCGGATGTCAAAGTTGTCGCAGCGCATTGAAACTTTGCATGCGGGTAGACCTTGACCTGGAGGTCACGTTTCCACCGTCCTTGACCCCAGATCATCTCTGTGAGCGGAGCTATGGGCTCCATTATGTAACCCTAACATTGGCTCCAAATCGAAAAATGTTTCGTTGAGTATGCTCCATTTGACCTAAGGAGTCGTCCTGCAAGGTCTGAGAGTCCTACGATGATTTGACCTTTTTGGTCGGAAATGTGCCTAACCCTAACCACTGGCCACTCAAATGCCACTCGGATGTCAAAGTTGTCGCAGCGCATTGAAACTTTGCATGCGGGTAGACCTTGACCTGGAGGTCACGTTTCCACCGTCCTTGACCCCAGATCATCTCTGTGAGCGGAGCTATGGGCTCCATTATGTAACCCTAACATTGGCTCCAAATCGAAAAATGTTTCGTTGAGTATGCTCCATTTGACCTAAGGAGTCGTCCTGCAAGGTCTGAGAGTCCTACGATGATTTGACCTTTTTGGTCGGAAATGTGCCTAACCCTAACCACTGGCCACTCAAATGCCACTCGGATGTCAAAGTTGTCGCAGCGCATTGAAACTTTGCATGCGGGTAGACCTTGACCTGGAGGTCACGTTTCCACCGTCCTTGACCCCAGATCATCTCTGTGAGCGGAGCTATGGGCTCCATTATGTAACCCTAACATTGGCTCCAAATCGAAAAATGTTTCGTTGAGTATGCTCCATTTGACCTAAGGAGTCGTCCTGCAAGGTCTGAGAGTCCTACGATGATTTGACCTTTTTGGTCGGAAATGTGCCTAACCCTAACCACTGGCCACTCAAATGCCACTCGGATGTCAAAGTTGTCGCAGCGCATTGAAACTTTGCATGCGGGTAGACCTTGACCTGGAGGTCACGTTTCCACCGTCCTTGACCCCAGATCATCTCTGTGAGCGGAGCTATGGGCTCCATTATGTAACCCTAACATTGGCTCCAAATCGAAAAATGTTTCGTTGAGTATGCTCCATTTGACCTAAGGAGTCGTCCTGCAAGGTCTGAGAGTCCTACGATGATTTGACCTTTTTGGTCGGAAATGTGCCTAACCCTAACCACTGGCCACTCAAATGCCACTCGGATGTCAAAGTTGTCGCAGCGCATTGAAACTTTGCATGCGGGTAGACCTTGACCTGGAGGTCACGTTTCCACCGTCCTTGACCCCAGATCATCTCTGTGAGCGGAGCTATGGGCTCCATTATGTAACCCTAACATTGGCTCCAAATCGAAAAATGTTTCGTTGAGTATGCTCCATTTGACCTAAGGAGTCGTCCTGCAAGGTCTGAGAGTCCTACGATGATTTGACCTTTTTGGTCGGAAATGTGCCTAACCCTAACCACTGGCCACTCAAATGCCACTCGGATGTCAAAGTTGTCGCAGCGCATTGAAACTTTGCATGCGGGTAGACCTTGACCTGGAGGTCACGTTTCCACCGTCCTTGACCCCAGATCATCTCTGTGAGCGGAGCTATGGGCTCCATTATGTAACCCTAACATTGGCTCCAAATCGAAAAATGTTTCGTTGAGTATGCTCCATTTGACCTAAGGAGTCGTCCTGCAAGGTCTGAGAGTCCTACGATGATTTGACCTTTTTGGTCGGAAATGTGCCTAACCCTAACCACTGGCCACTCAAATGCCACTCGGATGTCAAAGTTGTCGCAGCGCATTGAAACTTTGCATGCGGGTAGACCTTGACCTGGAGGTCACGTTTCCACCGTCCTTGACCCCAGATCATCTCTGTGAGCGGAGCTATGGGCTCCATTATGTAACCCTAACATTGGCTCCAAATCGAAAAATGTTTCGTTGAGTATGCTCCATTTGACCTAAGGAGTCGTCCTGCAAGGTCTGAGAGTCCTACGATGATTTGACCTTTTTGGTCGGAAATGTGCCTAACCCTAACCACTGGCCACTCAAATGCCACTCGGATGTCAAAGTTGTCGCAGCGCATTGAAACTTTGCATGCGGGTAGACCTTGACCTGGAGGTCACGTTTCCACCGTCCTTGACCCCAGATCATCTCTGTGAGCGGAGCTATGGGCTCCATTATGTAACCCTAACATTGGCTCCAAATCGAAAAATGTTTCGTTGAGTATGCTCCATTTGACCTAAGGAGTCGTCCTGCAAGGTCTGAGAGTCCTACGATGATTTGACCTTTTTGGTCGGAAATGTGCCTAACCCTAACCACTGGCCACTCAAATGCCACTCGGATGTCAAAGTTGTCGCAGCGCATTGAAACTTTGCATGCGGGTAGACCTTGACCTGGAGGTCACGTTTCCACCGTCCTTGACCCCAGATCATCTCTGTGAGCGGAGCTATGGGCTCCATTATGTAACCCTAACATTGGCTCCAAATCGAAAAATGTTTCGTTGAGTATGCTCCATTTGACCTAAGGAGTCGTCCTGCAAGGTCTGAGAGTCCTACGATGATTTGACCTTTTTGGTCGGAAATGTGCCTAACCCTAACCACTGGCCACTCAAATGCCACTCGGATGTCAAAGTTGTCGCAGCGCATTGAAACTTTGCATGCGGGTAGACCTTGACCTGGAGGTCACGTTTCCACCGTCCTTGACCCCAGATCATCTCTGTGAGCGGAGCTATGGGCTCCATTATGTAACCCTAACATTGGCTCCAAATCGAAAAATGTTTCGTTGAGTATGCTCCATTTGACCTAAGGAGTCGTCCTGCAAGGTCTGAGAGTCCTACGATGATTTGACCTTTTTGGTCGGAAATGTGCCTAACCCTAACCACTGGCCACTCAAATGCCACTCGGATGTCAAAGTTGTCGCAGCGCATTGAAACTTTGCATGCGGGTAGACCTTGACCTGGAGGTCACGTTTCCACCGTCCTTGACCCCAGATCATCTCTGTGAGCGGAGCTATGGGCTCCATTATGTAACCCTAACATTGGCTCCAAATCGAAAAATGTTTCGTTGAGTATGCTCCATTTGACCTAAGGAGTCGTCCTGCAAGGTCTGAGAGTCCTACGATGATTTGACCTTTTTGGTCGGAAATGTGCCTAACCCTAACCACTGGCCACTCAAATGCCACTCGGATGTCAAAGTTGTCGCAGCGCATTGAAACTTTGCATGCGGGTAGACCTTGACCTGGAGGTCACGTTTCCACCGTCCTTGACCCCAGATCATCTCTGTGAGCGGAGCTATGGGCTCCATTATGTAACCCTAACATTGGCTCCAAATCGAAAAATGTTTCGTTGAGTATGCTCCATTTGACCTAAGGAGTCGTCCTGCAAGGTCTGAGAGTCCTACGATGATTTGACCTTTTTGGTCGGAAATGTGCCTAACCCTAACCACTGGCCACTCAAATGCCACTCGGATGTCAAAGTTGTCGCAGCGCATTGAAACTTTGCATGCGGGTAGACCTTGACCTGGAGGTCACGTTTCCACCGTCCTTGACCCCAGATCATCTCTGTGAGCGGAGCTATGGGCTCCATTATGTAACCCTAACATTGGCTCCAAATCGAAAAATGTTTCGTTGAGTATGCTCCATTTGACCTAAGGAGTCGTCCTGCAAGGTCTGAGAGTCCTACGATGATTTGACCTTTTTGGTCGGAAATGTGCCTAACCCTAACCACTGGCCACTCAAATGCCACTCGGATGTCAAAGTTGTCGCAGCGCATTGAAACTTTGCATGCGGGTAGACCTTGACCTGGAGGTCACGTTTCCACCGTCCTTGACCCCAGATCATCTCTGTGAGCGGAGCTATGGGCTCCATTATGTAACCCTAACATTGGCTCCAAATCGAAAAATGTTTCGTTGAGTATGCTCCATTTGACCTAAGGAGTCGTCCTGCAAGGTCTGAGAGTCCTACGATGATTTGACCTTTTTGGTCGGAAATGTGCCTAACCCTAACCACTGGCCACTCAAATGCCACTCGGATGTCAAAGTTGTCGCAGCGCATTGAAACTTTGCATGCGGGTAGACCTTGACCTGGAGGTCACGTTTCCACCGTCCTTGACCCCAGATCATCTCTGTGAGCGGAGCTATGGGCTCCATTATGTAACCCTAACATTGGCTCCAAATCGAAAAATGTTTCGTTGAGTATGCTCCATTTGACCTAAGGAGTCGTCCTGCAAGGTCTGAGAGTCCTACGATGATTTGACCTTTTTGGTCGGAAATGTGCCTAACCCTAACCACTGGCCACTCAAATGCCACTCGGATGTCAAAGTTGTCGCAGCGCATTGAAACTTTGCATGCGGGTAGACCTTGACCTGGAGGTCACGTTTCCACCGTCCTTGACCCCAGATCATCTCTGTGAGCGGAGCTATGGGCTCCATTATGTAACCCTAACATTGGCTCCAAATCGAAAAATGTTTCGTTGAGTATGCTCCATTTGACCTAAGGAGTCGTCCTGCAAGGTCTGAGAGTCCTACGATGATTTGACCTTTTTGGTCGGAAATGTGCCTAACCCTAACCACTGGCCACTCAAATGCCACTCGGATGTCAAAGTTGTCGCAGCGCATTGAAACTTTGCATGCGGGTAGACCTTGACCTGGAGGTCACGTTTCCACCGTCCTTGACCCCAGATCATCTCTGTGAGCGGAGCTATGGGCTCCATTATGTAACCCTAACATTGGCTCCAAATCGAAAAATGTTTCGTTGAGTATGCTCCATTTGACCTAAGGAGTCGTCCTGCAAGGTCTGAGAGTCCTACGATGATTTGACCTTTTTGGTCGGAAATGTGCCTAACCCTAACCACTGGCCACTCAAATGCCACTCGGATGTCAAAGTTGTCGCAGCGCATTGAAACTTTGCATGCGGGTAGACCTTGACCTGGAGGTCACGTTTCCACCGTCCTTGACCCCAGATCATCTCTGTGAGCGGAGCTATGGGCTCCATTATGTAACCCTAACATTGGCTCCAAATCGAAAAATGTTTCGTTGAGTATGCTCCATTTGACCTAAGGAGTCGTCCTGCAAGGTCTGAGAGTCCTACGATGATTTGACCTTTTTGGTCGGAAATGTGCCTAACCCTAACCACTGGCCACTCAAATGCCACTCGGATGTCAAAGTTGTCGCAGCGCATTGAAACTTTGCATGCGGGTAGACCTTGACCTGGAGGTCACGTTTCCACCGTCCTTGACCCCAGATCATCTCTGTGAGCGGAGCTATGGGCTCCATTATGTAACCCTAACATTGGCTCCAAATCGAAAAATGTTTCGTTGAGTATGCTCCATTTGACCTAAGGAGTCGTCCTGCAAGGTCTGAGAGTCCTACGATGATTTGACCTTTTTGGTCGGAAATGTGCCTAACCCTAACCACTGGCCACTCAAATGCCACTCGGATGTCAAAGTTGTCGCAGCGCATTGAAACTTTGCATGCGGGTAGACCTTGACCTGGAGGTCACGTTTCCACCGTCCTTGACCCCAGATCATCTCTGTGAGCGGAGCTATGGGCTCCATTATGTAACCCTAACATTGGCTCCAAATCGAAAAATGTTTCGTTGAGTATGCTCCATTTGACCTAAGGAGTCGTCCTGCAAGGTCTGAGAGTCCTACGATGATTTGACCTTTTTGGTCGGAAATGTGCCTAACCCTAACCACTGGCCACTCAAATGCCACTCGGATGTCAAAGTTGTCGCAGCGCATTGAAACTTTGCATGCGGGTAGACCTTGACCTGGAGGTCACGTTTCCACCGTCCTTGACCCCAGATCATCTCTGTGAGCGGAGCTATGGGCTCCATTATGTAACCCTAACATTGGCTCCAAATCGAAAAATGTTTCGTTGAGTATGCTCCATTTGACCTAAGGAGTCGTCCTGCAAGGTCTGAGAGTCCTACGATGATTTGACCTTTTTGGTCGGAAATGTGCCTAACCCTAACCACTGGCCACTCAAATGCCACTCGGATGTCAAAGTTGTCGCAGCGCATTGAAACTTTGCATGCGGGTAGACCTTGACCTGGAGGTCACGTTTCCACCGTCCTTGACCCCAGATCATCTCTGTGAGCGGAGCTATGGGCTCCATTATGTAACCCTAACATTGGCTCCAAATCGAAAAATGTTTCGTTGAGTATGCTCCATTTGACCTAAGGAGTCGTCCTGCAAGGTCTGAGAGTCCTACGATGATTTGACCTTTTTGGTCGGAAATGTGCCTAACCCTAACCACTGGCCACTCAAATGCCACTCGGATGTCAAAGTTGTCGCAGCGCATTGAAACTTTGCATGCGGGTAGACCTTGACCTGGAGGTCACGTTTCCACCGTCCTTGACCCCAGATCATCTCTGTGAGCGGAGCTATGGGCTCCATTATGTAACCCTAACATTGGCTCCAAATCGAAAAATGTTTCGTTGAGTATGCTCCATTTGACCTAAGGAGTCGTCCTGCAAGGTCTGAGAGTCCTACGATGATTTGACCTTTTTGGTCGGAAATGTGCCTAACCCTAACCACTGGCCACTCAAATGCCACTCGGATGTCAAAGTTGTCGCAGCGCATTGAAACTTTGCATGCGGGTAGACCTTGACCTGGAGGTCACGTTTCCACCGTCCTTGACCCCAGATCATCTCTGTGAGCGGAGCTATGGGCTCCATTATGTAACCCTAACATTGGCTCCAAATCGAAAAATGTTTCGTTGAGTATGCTCCATTTGACCTAAGGAGTCGTCCTGCAAGGTCTGAGAGTCCTACGATGATTTGACCTTTTTGGTCGGAAATGTGCCTAACCCTAACCACTGGCCACTCAAATGCCACTCGGATGTCAAAGTTGTCGCAGCGCATTGAAACTTTGCATGCGGGTAGACCTTGACCTGGAGGTCACGTTTCCACCGTCCTTGACCCCAGATCATCTCTGTGAGCGGAGCTATGGGCTCCATTATGTAACCCTAACATTGGCTCCAAATCGAAAAATGTTTCGTTGAGTATGCTCCATTTGACCTAAGGAGTCGTCCTGCAAGGTCTGAGAGTCCTACGATGATTTGACCTTTTTGGTCGGAAATGTGCCTAACCCTAACCACTGGCCACTCAAATGCCACTCGGATGTCAAAGTTGTCGCAGCGCATTGAAACTTTGCATGCGGGTAGACCTTGACCTGGAGGTCACGTTTCCACCGTCCTTGACCCCAGATCATCTCTGTGAGCGGAGCTATGGGCTCCATTATGTAACCCTAACATTGGCTCCAAATCGAAAAATGTTTCGTTGAGTATGCTCCATTTGACCTAAGGAGTCGTCCTGCAAGGTCTGAGAGTCCTACGATGATTTGACCTTTTTGGTCGGAAATGTGCCTAACCCTAACCACTGGCCACTCAAATGCCACTCGGATGTCAAAGTTGTCGCAGCGCATTGAAACTTTGCATGCGGGTAGACCTTGACCTGGAGGTCACGTTTCCACCGTCCTTGACCCCAGATCATCTCTGTGAGCGGAGCTATGGGCTCCATTATGTAACCCTAACATTGGCTCCAAATCGAAAAATGTTTCGTTGAGTATGCTCCATTTGACCTAAGGAGTCGTCCTGCAAGGTCTGAGAGTCCTACGATGATTTGACCTTTTTGGTCGGAAATGTGCCTAACCCTAACCACTGGCCACTCAAATGCCACTCGGATGTCAAAGTTGTCGCAGCGCATTGAAACTTTGCATGCGGGTAGACCTTGACCTGGAGGTCACGTTTCCACCGTCCTTGACCCCAGATCATCTCTGTGAGCGGAGCTATGGGCTCCATTATGTAACCCTAACATTGGCTCCAAATCGAAAAATGTTTCGTTGAGTATGCTCCATTTGACCTAAGGAGTCGTCCTGCAAGGTCTGAGAGTCCTACGATGATTTGACCTTTTTGGTCGGAAATGTGCCTAACCCTAACCACTGGCCACTCAAATGCCACTCGGATGTCAAAGTTGTCGCAGCGCATTGAAACTTTGCATGCGGGTAGACCTTGACCTGGAGGTCACGTTTCCACCGTCCTTGACCCCAGATCATCTCTGTGAGCGGAGCTATGGGCTCCATTATGTAACCCTAACATTGGCTCCAAATCGAAAAATGTTTCGTTGAGTATGCTCCATTTGACCTAAGGAGTCGTCCTGCAAGGTCTGAGAGTCCTACGATGATTTGACCTTTTTGGTCGGAAATGTGCCTAACCCTAACCACTGGCCACTCAAATGCCACTCGGATGTCAAAGTTGTCGCAGCGCATTGAAACTTTGCATGCGGGTAGACCTTGACCTGGAGGTCACGTTTCCACCGTCCTTGACCCCAGATCATCTCTGTGAGCGGAGCTATGGGCTCCATTATGTAACCCTAACATTGGCTCCAAATCGAAAAATGTTTCGTTGAGTATGCTCCATTTGACCTAAGGAGTCGTCCTGCAAGGTCTGAGAGTCCTACGATGATTTGACCTTTTTGGTCGGAAATGTGCCTAACCCTAACCACTGGCCACTCAAATGCCACTCGGATGTCAAAGTTGTCGCAGCGCATTGAAACTTTGCATGCGGGTAGACCTTGACCTGGAGGTCACGTTTCCACCGTCCTTGACCCCAGATCATCTCTGTGAGCGGAGCTATGGGCTCCATTATGTAACCCTAACATTGGCTCCAAATCGAAAAATGTTTCGTTGAGTATGCTCCATTTGACCTAAGGAGTCGTCCTGCAAGGTCTGAGAGTCCTACGATGATTTGACCTTTTTGGTCGGAAATGTGCCTAACCCTAACCACTGGCCACTCAAATGCCACTCGGATGTCAAAGTTGTCGCAGCGCATTGAAACTTTGCATGCGGGTAGACCTTGACCTGGAGGTCACGTTTCCACCGTCCTTGACCCCAGATCATCTCTGTGAGCGGAGCTATGGGCTCCATTATGTAACCCTAACATTGGCTCCAAATCGAAAAATGTTTCGTTGAGTATGCTCCATTTGACCTAAGGAGTCGTCCTGCAAGGTCTGAGAGTCCTACGATGATTTGACCTTTTTGGTCGGAAATGTGCCTAACCCTAACCACTGGCCACTCAAATGCCACTCGGATGTCAAAGTTGTCGCAGCGCATTGAAACTTTGCATGCGGGTAGACCTTGACCTGGAGGTCACGTTTCCACCGTCCTTGACCCCAGATCATCTCTGTGAGCGGAGCTATGGGCTCCATTATGTAACCCTAACATTGGCTCCAAATCGAAAAATGTTTCGTTGAGTATGCTCCATTTGACCTAAGGAGTCGTCCTGCAAGGTCTGAGAGTCCTACGATGATTTGACCTTTTTGGTCGGAAATGTGCCTAACCCTAACCACTGGCCACTCAAATGCCACTCGGATGTCAAAGTTGTCGCAGCGCATTGAAACTTTGCATGCGGGTAGACCTTGACCTGGAGGTCACGTTTCCACCGTCCTTGACCCCAGATCATCTCTGTGAGCGGAGCTATGGGCTCCATTATGTAACCCTAACATTGGCTCCAAATCGAAAAATGTTTCGTTGAGTATGCTCCATTTGACCTAAGGAGTCGTCCTGCAAGGTCTGAGAGTCCTACGATGATTTGACCTTTTTGGTCGGAAATGTGCCTAACCCTAACCACTGGCCACTCAAATGCCACTCGGATGTCAAAGTTGTCGCAGCGCATTGAAACTTTGCATGCGGGTAGACCTTGACCTGGAGGTCACGTTTCCACCGTCCTTGACCCCAGATCATCTCTGTGAGCGGAGCTATGGGCTCCATTATGTAACCCTAACATTGGCTCCAAATCGAAAAATGTTTCGTTGAGTATGCTCCATTTGACCTAAGGAGTCGTCCTGCAAGGTCTGAGAGTCCTACGATGATTTGACCTTTTTGGTCGGAAATGTGCCTAACCCTAACCACTGGCCACTCAAATGCCACTCGGATGTCAAAGTTGTCGCAGCGCATTGAAACTTTGCATGCGGGTAGACCTTGACCTGGAGGTCACGTTTCCACCGTCCTTGACCCCAGATCATCTCTGTGAGCGGAGCTATGGGCTCCATTATGTAACCCTAACATTGGCTCCAAATCGAAAAATGTTTCGTTGAGTATGCTCCATTTGACCTAAGGAGTCGTCCTGCAAGGTCTGAGAGTCCTACGATGATTTGACCTTTTTGGTCGGAAATGTGCCTAACCCTAACCACTGGCCACTCAAATGCCACTCGGATGTCAAAGTTGTCGCAGCGCATTGAAACTTTGCATGCGGGTAGACCTTGACCTGGAGGTCACGTTTCCACCGTCCTTGACCCCAGATCATCTCTGTGAGCGGAGCTATGGGCTCCATTATGTAACCCTAACATTGGCTCCAAATCGAAAAATGTTTCGTTGAGTATGCTCCATTTGACCTAAGGAGTCGTCCTGCAAGGTCTGAGAGTCCTACGATGATTTGACCTTTTTGGTCGGAAATGTGCCTAACCCTAACCACTGGCCACTCAAATGCCACTCGGATGTCAAAGTTGTCGCAGCGCATTGAAACTTTGCATGCGGGTAGACCTTGACCTGGAGGTCACGTTTCCACCGTCCTTGACCCCAGATCATCTCTGTGAGCGGAGCTATGGGCTCCATTATGTAACCCTAACATTGGCTCCAAATCGAAAAATGTTTCGTTGAGTATGCTCCATTTGACCTAAGGAGTCGTCCTGCAAGGTCTGAGAGTCCTACGATGATTTGACCTTTTTGGTCGGAAATGTGCCTAACCCTAACCACTGGCCACTCAAATGCCACTCGGATGTCAAAGTTGTCGCAGCGCATTGAAACTTTGCATGCGGGTAGACCTTGACCTGGAGGTCACGTTTCCACCGTCCTTGACCCCAGATCATCTCTGTGAGCGGAGCTATGGGCTCCATTATGTAACCCTAACATTGGCTCCAAA
>NW_025963963.1:0-46578 GCF_023055435.1 Haliotis rufescens | reverse complement strand
GGATAATGGAGCCCATAGCTCCGCTCACAGAGGTGATCTGGGGTCAAGAACGGTGGAAACGTGACCTCCAGGTCAAGGTCTACCCGCATGCAAAATTTCAATGCGCTGCGACAACTTTGACATCCGAGTGGCATTTGAGCGCCAGGTGTTAGTCTTATGTGCATTTTCGACCAAAAATGTCAAATCGCCGTAGGAGTCTCAGACTTTGCAGGACGACTCCTTAGGTCAAATGGAGCATTCCCAACGAAACATTTTTCACTTTGGAGCCAATGTTACAGTTGGATAATGGAGCCCATAGCTCCGCTCACAGAGGTGATCTGGGGTCAAGAACGGTGGAAACGTGACCTCCAGGTCAAGGTCTACCCGCATGCAAAATTTCAATGCGCTGCGACAACTTTGACATCCGAGTGGCATTTGAGCGCCAGGTGTTAGTCTTATGTGCATTTTCGACCAAAAATGTCAAATCGCCGTAGGAGTCTCAGACTTTGCAGGACGACTCCTTAGGTCAAATGGAGCATTCCCAACGAAACATTTTTCACTTTGGAGCCAATGTTACAGTTGGATAATGGAGCCCATAGCTCCGCTCACAGAGGTGATCTGGGGTCAAGAACGGTGGAAACGTGACCTCCAGGTCAAGGTCTACCCGCATGCAAAATTTCAATGCGCTGCGACAACTTTGACATCCGAGTGGCATTTGAGCGCCAGGTGTTAGTCTTATGTGCATTTTCGACCAAAAATGTCAAATCGCCGTAGGAGTCTCAGACTTTGCAGGACGACTCCTTAGGTCAAATGGAGCATTCCCAACGAAACATTTTTCACTTTGGAGCCAATGTTACAGTTGGATAATGGAGCCCATAGCTCCGCTCACAGAGGTGATCTGGGGTCAAGAACGGTGGAAACGTGACCTCCAGGTCAAGGTCTACCCGCATGCAAAATTTCAATGCGCTGCGACAACTTTGACATCCGAGTGGCATTTGAGCGCCAGGTGTTAGTCTTATGTGCATTTTCGACCAAAAATGTCAAATCGCCGTAGGAGTCTCAGACTTTGCAGGACGACTCCTTAGGTCAAATGGAGCATTCCCAACGAAACATTTTTCACTTTGGAGCCAATGTTACAGTTGGATAATGGAGCCCATAGCTCCGCTCACAGAGGTGATCTGGGGTCAAGAACGGTGGAAACGTGACCTCCAGGTCAAGGTCTACCCGCATGCAAAATTTCAATGCGCTGCGACAACTTTGACATCCGAGTGGCATTTGAGCGCCAGGTGTTAGTCTTATGTGCATTTTCGACCAAAAATGTCAAATCGCCGTAGGAGTCTCAGACTTTGCAGGACGACTCCTTAGGTCAAATGGAGCATTCCCAACGAAACATTTTTCACTTTGGAGCCAATGTTACAGTTGGATAATGGAGCCCATAGCTCCGCTCACAGAGGTGATCTGGGGTCAAGAACGGTGGAAACGTGACCTCCAGGTCAAGGTCTACCCGCATGCAAAATTTCAATGCGCTGCGACAACTTTGACATCCGAGTGGCATTTGAGCGCCAGGTGTTAGTCTTATGTGCATTTTCGACCAAAAATGTCAAATCGCCGTAGGAGTCTCAGACTTTGCAGGACGACTCCTTAGGTCAAATGGAGCATTCCCAACGAAACATTTTTCACTTTGGAGCCAATGTTACAGTTGGATAATGGAGCCCATAGCTCCGCTCACAGAGGTGATCTGGGGTCAAGAACGGTGGAAACGTGACCTCCAGGTCAAGGTCTACCCGCATGCAAAATTTCAATGCGCTGCGACAACTTTGACATCCGAGTGGCATTTGAGCGCCAGGTGTTAGTCTTATGTGCATTTTCGACCAAAAATGTCAAATCGCCGTAGGAGTCTCAGACTTTGCAGGACGACTCCTTAGGTCAAATGGAGCATTCCCAACGAAACATTTTTCACTTTGGAGCCAATGTTACAGTTGGATAATGGAGCCCATAGCTCCGCTCACAGAGGTGATCTGGGGTCAAGAACGGTGGAAACGTGACCTCCAGGTCAAGGTCTACCCGCATGCAAAATTTCAATGCGCTGCGACAACTTTGACATCCGAGTGGCATTTGAGCGCCAGGTGTTAGTCTTATGTGCATTTTCGACCAAAAATGTCAAATCGCCGTAGGAGTCTCAGACTTTGCAGGACGACTCCTTAGGTCAAATGGAGCATTCCCAACGAAACATTTTTCACTTTGGAGCCAATGTTACAGTTGGATAATGGAGCCCATAGCTCCGCTCACAGAGGTGA
Organism: Haliotis rufescens; assembly: GCF_023055435.1. NCBI lineage: Eukaryota > Metazoa > Mollusca > Gastropoda > Lepetellida > Haliotidae > Haliotis > Haliotis rufescens. Next base: position 44,302 of record NW_025963963.1, on the reverse strand, counting down.
TCTGGGGTCAAGAACGGTGGAAACGTGACCTCCAGGTCAAGGTCTACCCGCATGCAAAATTTCAATGCGCTGCGACAACTTTGACATCCGAGTGGCATTTGAGCGCCAGGTGTTAGTCTTATGTGCATTTTCGACCAAAAATGTCAAATCGCCGTAGGAGTCTCAGACTTTGCAGGACGACTCCTTAGGTCAAATGGAGCATTCCCAACGAAACATTTTTCACTTTGGAGCCAATGTTACAGTTGGATAATGGAGCCCATAGCTCCGCTCACAGAGGTGATCTGGGGTCAAGAACGGTGGAAACGTGACCTCCAGGTCAAGGTCTACCCGCATGCAAAATTTCAATGCGCTGCGACAACTTTGACATCCGAGTGGCATTTGAGCGCCAGGTGTTAGTCTTATGTGCATTTTCGACCAAAAATGTCAAATCGCCGTAGGAGTCTCAGACTTTGCAGGACGACTCCTTAGGTCAAATGGAGCATTCCCAACGAAACATTTTTCACTTTGGAGCCAATGTTACAGTTGGATAATGGAGCCCATAGCTCCGCTCACAGAGGTGATCTGGGGTCAAGAACGGTGGAAACGTGACCTCCAGGTCAAGGTCTACCCGCATGCAAAATTTCAATGCGCTGCGACAACTTTGACATCCGAGTGGCATTTGAGCGCCAGGTGTTAGTCTTATGTGCATTTTCGACCAAAAATGTCAAATCGCCGTAGGAGTCTCAGACTTTGCAGGACGACTCCTTAGGTCAAATGGAGCATTCCCAACGAAACATTTTTCACTTTGGAGCCAATGTTACAGTTGGATAATGGAGCCCATAGCTCCGCTCACAGAGGTGATCTGGGGTCAAGAACGGTGGAAACGTGACCTCCAGGTCAAGGTCTACCCGCATGCAAAATTTCAATGCGCTGCGACAACTTTGACATCCGAGTGGCATTTGAGCGCCAGGTGTTAGTCTTATGTGCATTTTCGACCAAAAATGTCAAATCGCCGTAGGAGTCTCAGACTTTGCAGGACGACTCCTTAGGTCAAATGGAGCATTCCCAACGAAACATTTTTCACTTTGGAGCCAATGTTACAGTTGGATAATGGAGCCCATAGCTCCGCTCACAGAGGTGATCTGGGGTCAAGAACGGTGGAAACGTGACCTCCAGGTCAAGGTCTACCCGCATGCAAAATTTCAATGCGCTGCGACAACTTTGAAATCCGAGTGGCATTTGAGCGCCAGGTGTTAGTCTTATGTGCATTTTCGACCAAAAATGTCAAATCGCCGTAGGAGTCTCAGACTTTGCAGGACGACTCCTTAGGTCAAATGGAGCATTCCCAACGAAACATTTTTCACTTTGGAGCCAATGTTACAGTTGGATAATGGAGCCCATAGCTCCGCTCACAGAGGTGATCTGGGGTCAAGAACGGTGGAAACGTGACCTCCAGGTCAAGGTCTACCCGCATGCAAAATTTCAATGCGCTGCGACAACTTTGACATCCGAGTGCATTTGAGCGCCAGGTGTTAGTCTTATGTGCATTTTCGACCAAAAATGTCAAATCGCCGTAGGAGTCTCAGACTTTGCAGGACGACTCCTTAGGTCAAATGGAGCATTCCCAACGAAACATTTTTCACTTTGGAGCCAATGTTACAGTTGGATAATGGAGCCCATAGCTCCGCTCACAGAGGTGATCTGGGGTCAAGAACGGTGGAAACGTGACCTCCAGGTCAAGGTCTACCCGCATGCAAAATTTCAATGCGCTGCGACAACTTTGACATCCGAGTGGCATTTGAGCGCCAGGTGTTAGTCTTATGTGCATTTTCGACCAAAAATGTCAAATCGCCGTAGGAGTCTCAGACTTTGCAGGACGACTCCTTAGGTCAAATGGAGCATTCCCAACGAAACATTTTTCACTTTGGAGCCAATGTTACAGTTGGATAATGGAGCCCATAGCTCCGCTCACAGAGGTGATCTGGGGTCAAGAACGGTGGAAACGTGACCTCCAGGTCAAGGTCTACCCGCATGCAAAATTTCAATGCGCTGCGACAACTTTGACATCCGAGTGGCATTTGAGCGCCAGGTGTTAGTCTTATGTGCATTTTCGACCAAAAATGTCAAATCGCCGTAGGAGTCTCAGACTTTGCAGGACGACTCCTTAGGTCAAATGGAGCATTCCAACGAAACATTTTTCACTTTGGAGCCAATGTTACAGTTGGATAATGGAGCCCATAGCTCCGCTCACAGAGGTGATCTGGGGTCAAGAACGGTGGAAACGTGACCTCCAGGTCAAGGTCTACCCGCATGCAAAATTTCAATGCGCTGCGACAACTTTGACATCCGAGTGGCATTTGAGCGCCAGGTGTTAGTCTTATGTGCAATTTCGACCAAAAATGTCAAATCGCCGTAGGAGTCTCAGACTTTGCAGGACGACTCCTTAGGTCAAATGGAGCATTCCCAACGAAACATTTTTCAACTTTGGAGCCAATGTTACAGTTGGATAATGGAGCCCATAGCTCCGCTCACAGAGGTGATCTGGGGTCAAGAAACGGTGGAAACGTGACCTCCAGGTCAAGGTCTACCCGCATGCAAAATTTCAATGCGCTGCGACAACTTTGACATCCGAGTGGCATTTGAGCGCCAGGTGTTAGTCTTATGTGCATTTTCGACCAAAAATGTCAAATCGCCGTAGGAGTCTCAGACTTTGCAGGACGACTCCTTAGGTCAAATGGAGCATTCCCAACGAAACATTTTTCACTTTGGAGCCAATGTTACAGTTGGATAATGGAGCCCATAGCTCCGCTCACAGAGGTGATCTGGGGTCAAGAACGGTGGAAACGTGACCTCCAGGTCAAGGTCTACCCGCATGCAAAATTTCAATGCGCTGCGACAACTTTGACATCCGAGTGGCATTTGAGCGCCAGGTGTTAGTCTTATGTGCATTTTCGACCAAAAATGTCAAATCGCCGTAGGAGTCTCAGACTTTGCAGGACGACTCCTTAGGTCAAATGGAGCATTCCCAACGAAACATTTTTCACTTTGGAGCCAATGTTACAGTTGGATAATGGAGCCCATAGCTCCGCTCACAGAGGTGATCTGGGGTCAAGAACGGTGGAAACGTGACCTCCAGGTCAAGGTCTACCCGCATGCAAAATTTCAATGCGCTGCGACAACTTTGACATCCGAGTGGCATTTGAGCGCCAGGTGTTAGTCTTATGTGCATTTTCGACCAAAAATGTCAAATCGCCGTAGGAGTCTCAGACTTTGCAGGACGACTCCTTAGGTCAAATGGAGCATTCCCAACGAAACATTTTTCACTTTGGAGCCAATGTTACAGTTGGATAATGGAGCCCATAGCTCCGCTCACAGAGGTGATCTGGGGTCAAGAACGGTGGAAACGTGACCTCCAGGTCAAGGTCTACCCGCATGCAAAATTTCAATGCGCTGCGACAACTTTGACATCCGAGTGGCATTTGAGCGCCAGGTGTTAGTCTTATGTGCATTTTCGACCAAAAATGTCAAATCGCCGTAGGAGTCTCAGACTTTGCAGGACGACTCCTTAGGTCAAATGGAGCATTCCAACGAAACATTTTTCACTTTGGAGCCAATGTTACAGTTGGATAATGGAGCCCATAGCTCCGCTCACAGAGGTGATCTGGGGTCAAGAACGGTGGAAACGTGACCTCCAGGTCAAGGTCTACCCGCATGCAAAATTTCAATGCGCTGCGACAACTTTGACATCCGAGTGGCATTTGAGCGCCAGGTGTTAGTCTTATGTGCATTTTCGACCAAAAATGTCAAATCGCCGTAGGAGTCTCAGACTTTGCAGGACGACTCCTTAGGTCAAATGGAGCATTCCCAACGAAACATTTTTCACTTTGGAGCCAATGTTACAGTTGGATAATGGAGCCCATAGCTCCGCTCACAGAGGTGATCTGGGGTCAAGAACGGTGGAAACGTGACCTCCAGGTCAAGGTCTACCCGCATGCAAAATTTCAATGCGCTGCGACAACTTTGACATCCGAGTGGCATTTGAGCGCCAGGTGTTAGTCTTATGTGCATTTTCGACCAAAAATGTCAAATCGCCGTAGGAGTCTCAGACTTTGCAGGGACGACTCCTTAGGTCAAATGGAGCATTCCCACGAAACATTTTTCACTTTGGAGCCAATGTTACAGTTGGATAATGGAGCCCATAGCTCCGCTCACAGAGGTGATCTGGGGTCAAGAAAGGTGGAAACGTGACCTCCAGGTCAAGGTCTACCCGCATGCAAAATTTCAATGCGCTGCGACAACTTTGACATCCGAGTGGCATTTGAGCGCCAGGTGTTAGTCTTATGTGCATTTTCGACCAAAAATGTCAAATCGCCGTAGGAGTCTCAGACTTTGCAGGACGACTCCTTAGGTCAAATGGAGCATTCCCAACGAAACATTTTTCACTTTGGAGCCAATGTTACAGTTGGATAATGGAGCCCATAGCTCCGCTCACAGAGGTGATCTGGGGTCAAGAACGGTGGAAACGTGACCTCCAGGTCAAGGTCTACCCGCATGCAAAATTTCAATGCGCTGCGACAACTTTGACATCCGAGTGGCATTTGAGCGCCAGGTGTTAGTCTTATGTGCATTTTCGACCAAAATGTCAAATCGCCGTAGGAGTCTCAGACTTTGCAGGACGACTCCTTAGGTCAAATGGAGCATTCCCAACGAAACATTTTTCACTTGGAGCCAATGTTACAGTTGGATAATGGAGCCCATAGCTCCGCTCACAGAGGTGATCTGGGGTCAAGAACGGTGGAAACGTGACCTCCAGGTCAAGGTCTACCCGCATGCAAAATTTCAATGCGCTGCGACAACTTTGACATCCGAGTGGCATTTGAGCGCCAGGTGTTAGTCTTATGTGCATTTTCGACCAAAAATGTCAAATCGCCGTAGGAGTCTCAGACTTTGCAGGACGACTCCTTAGGTCAAATGGAGCATTCCCAACGAAACATTTTTCACTTTGGAGCCAATGTTACAGTTGGATAATGGAGCCCATAGCTCCGCTCACAGAGGTGATCTGGGTCAAGAACGGTGGAAACGTGACCTCCAGGTCAAGGTCTACCCGCATGCAAAATTTCAATGCGCTGCGACAACTTTGACATCCGAGTGGCATTTGAGCGCCAGGTGTTAGTCTTATGTGCATTTTCGACCAAAAATGTCAAATCGCCGTAGGAGTCTCAGACTTTGCAGGACGACTCCTTAGGTCAAATGGAGCATTCCAACGAAACATTTTTCACTTTGGAGCCAATGTTACAGTTGGATAATGGAGCCCATAGCTCCGCTCACAGAGGTGATCTGGGGTCAAGAACGGTGGAAACGTGACCTCCAGGTCAAGGTCTACCCGCATGCAAAATTTCAATGCGCTGCGACAACTTTGACATCCGAGTGGCATTTGAGCGCCAGGTGTTAGTCTTATGTGCATTTTCGACCAAAAATGTCAAATCGCCGTAGGAGTCTCAGACTTTGCAGGACGACTCCTTAGGTCAAATGGAGCATTCCCAACGAAACATTTTTCACTTGGAGCCAATGTTACAGTTGGATAATGGAGCCCATAGCTCCGCTCACAGAGGTGATCTGGGGTCAAGAACGGTGGAAACGTGACCTCCAGGTCAAGGTCTACCCGCATGCAAAATTTCAATGCGCTGCGACAACTTTGACATCCCGAGTGGCATTTGAGCGCCAGGTGTTAGTCTTATGTGCATTTTCGACCAAAAATGTCAAATCGCCGTAGGAGTCTCAGACTTTGCAGGACGACTCCTTAGGTCAAATGGAGCATTCCCAACGAAACATTTTTCACTTTGGAGCCAATGTTACAGTTGGATAATGGAGCCCATAGCTCCGCTCACAGAGGTGATCTGGGGTCAAGAACGGTGGAAACGTGACCTCCAGGTCAAGGTCTACCCGCATGCAAAATTTCAATGCGCTGCGACAACTTTGACATCCGAGTGGCATTTGAGCGCCAGGTGTTAGTCTTATGTGCATTTTCGACCAAAAATGTCAAATCGCCGTAGGAGTCTCAGACTTTGCAGGACGACTCCTTAGGTCAAATGGAGCATTCCCAACGAAACATTTTTCACTTTGGAGCCAATGTTACAGTTGGATAATGGAGCCCATAGCTCCGCTCACAGAGGTGATCCTGGGGTCAAGAACGGTGGAAACGTGACCTCCAGGTCAAGGTCTACCCGCATGCAAAATTTCAATGCGCTGCGACAACTTTGACATCCGAGTGGCATTTGAGCGCCAGGTGTTAGTCTTATGTGCATTTTCGACCCAAAAATGTCAAATCGCCGTAGGAGTCTCAGACTTTGCAGGACGACTCCTTAGGTCAAATGGAGCATTCCCAACGAAACATTTTTCACTTTGGAGCCAATGTTACAGTTGGATAATGGAGCCCATAGCTCCGCTCACAGAGGTGATCTGGGGTCAAGAACGGTGGAAACGTGACCTCCAGGTCAAGGTCTACCCGCATGCAAAATTTCAATGCGCTGCGACAACTTTGACATCCGAGTGGCATTTGAGCGCCAGGTGTTAGTCTTATGTGCATTTTCGACCAAAAATGTCAAATCGCCGTAGGAGTCCTCAGACTTTGCAGGACGACTCCTTAGGTCAAATGGAGCATTCCCAACGAAACATTTTTCACTTTGGAGCCAATGTTACAGTTGGATAATGGAGCCCATAGCTCCGCTCACAGAGGTGATTGGGGTCAAGAACGGTGGAAACGTGACCTCCAGGTCAAGGTCTACCCGCATGCAAAATTTCAATGCGCTGCGACAACCTTTGACATCCGAGTGGCATTTGAGCGCCAGGTGTTAGTCTTATGTGCATTTTCGACCAAAAATGTCAAATCGCCGTAGGAGTCTCAGACTTTGCAGGACGACTCCTTAGGTCAAATGGAGCATTTCCCAACGAAACATTTTTCACTTTGGAGCCAATGTTACAGTTGGATAATGGAGCCCATAGCTCCGCTCACAGAGGTGATCTGGGGTCAAGAACGGTGGAAACGTGACCTCCAGGTCAAGGTCTACCCGCATGCAAAATTTCAATGCGCTGCGACAACTTTGACATCCGAGTGGCATTTGAGCGCCAGGTGTTAGTCTTATGTGCATTTTCGACCAAAAATGTCAAATCGCCGTAGGAGTCTCAGACTTTGCAGGACGACTCCTTAGGTCAAATGGAGCATTCCCAACGAAACATTTTTCACTTTGGAGCCAATGTTACAGTTGGATAATGGAGCCCATAGCTCCGCTCACAGAGGTGATCTGGGGTCAAGGATCGGTGGAAACGTGACCTCCAGGTCAAGGTCTACCCGCATGCAAAATTTCAATGCGCTGCGACAACTTTGACATCCGAGTGGCATTTGAGCGCCAGGTGTTAGTCTTATGTGCATTTTCGACCAAAAATGTCAAATCGCCGTAGGAGTCTCAGACTTTGCAGGACGACTCCTTAGGTCAAAATGGAGCATTCCCAACGAAACATTTTTCACTTTGGAGCCAATGTTACAGTTGGATAATGGAGCCCATAGCTCCGCTCACAGAGGTGATCTGGGGTCAAGAACGGTGGAAACGTGACCTCCAGGTCAAGGTCTACCCGCATGCAAAATTTCAATGCGCTGCGACAACTTTGACATCCGAGTGGCATTTGAGCGCCAGGTGTTAGTCTTATGTGCATTTTCGACCAAAAATGTCAATCGCCGTAGGAGTCTCAGACTTTGCAGGACGACTCCTTAGGTCAAATGGAGCATTCCCAACGAAACATTTTTCACTTTGGAGCCAATGTTACAGTTGGATAATGGAGCCCATAGCTCCGCTCACAGAGGTGATCTGGGGTCAAGAACGGTGGAAACGTGACCTCCAGGTCAAGGTCTACCCGCATGCAAAATTTCAATGCGCTGCGACAACTTTGACATCCGAGTGGCATTTGAGCGCCAGGTGTTAGTCTTATGTGCATTTTCGACCAAAAATGTCAAATCGCCGTAGGAGTCTCAGACTTTGCAGGACGACTCCTTAGGTCAAATGGAGCATTCCCAACGAAACATTTTTCACTTTGGAGCCAATGTTACAGTTGGATAATGGAGCCCATAGCTCCGCTCACAGAGGTGATCTGGGGTCAAGAACGGTGGAAACGTGACCTCCAGGTCAAGGTCTACCCGCATGCAAAATTTCAATGCGCTGCGACAACTTTGACATCCGAGTGGCATTTGAGCGCCAGGTGTTAGTCTTATGTGCATTTTCGACCAAAAATGTCAAATCGCCGTAGGAGTCTCAGACTTTGCAGGACGACTCCTTAGGTCAAATGGAGCATTCCCAACGAAACATTTTTCACTTTGGAGCCAATGTTACAGTTGGATAATGGAGCCCATAGCTCCGCTCACAGAGGTGATCTGGGGTCAAGAACGGTGGAAACGTGACCTCCAGGTCAAGGTCTACCCGCATGCAAAATTTCAATGCGCTGCGACAACTTTGACATCCGAGTGGCATTTGAGCGCCAGGTGTTAGTCTTATGTGCATTTTCGACCAAAAATGTCAAATCGCCGTAGGAGTCTCAGACTTTGCAGGACGACTCCTTAGGTCAAATGGAGCATTCCCAACGAAACATTTTTCACTTTGGAGCCAATGTTACAGTTGGATAATGGAGCCCATAGCTCCGCTCACAGAGGTGATCTGGGGTCAAGAACGGTGGAAACGTGACCTCCAGGTCAAGGTCTACCCGCATGCAAAATTTCAATGCGCTGCGACAACTTTGACATCCGAGTGGCATTTGAGCGCCAGGTGTTAGTCTTATGTGCATTTTCGACCAAAAATGTCAAATCGCCGTAGGAGTCTCAGACTTTGCAGGACGACTCCTTAGGTCAAATGGAGCATTCCCAACGAAACATTTTTCACTTTGGAGCCAATGTTACAGTTGGATAATGGAGCCCATAGCTCCGCTCACAGAGGTGATCTGGGGTCAAGAACGGTGGAAACGTGACCTCCAGGTCAAGGTCTACCCGCATGCAAAATTTCAATGCGCTGCGACAACTTTGACATCCGAGTGGCATTTGAGCGCCAGGTGTTAGTCTTATGTGCATTTTCGACCAAAAATGTCAAATCGCCGTAGGAGTCTCAGACTTTGCAGGACGACTCCTTAGGTCAAATGGAGCATTCCCAACGAAACATTTTTCACTTTGGAGCCAATGTTACAGTTGGATAATGGAGCCCATAGCTCCGCTCACAGAGGTGATCTGGGGTCAAGAACGGTGGAAACGTGACCTCCAGGTCAAGGTCTACCCGCATGCAAAATTTCAATGCGCTGCGACAACTTTGACATCCGAGTGGCATTTGAGCGCCAGGTGTTAGTCTTATGTGCATTTTCGACCAAAAATGTCAAATCGCCGTAGGAGTCTCAGACTTTGCAGGACGACTCCTTAGGTCAAATGGAGCATTCCCAACGAAACATTTTTCACTTTGGAGCCAATGTTACAGTTGGATAATGGAGCCCATAGCTCCGCTCACAGAGGTGATCTGGGGTCAAGAACGGTGGAAACGTGACCTCCAGGTCAAGGTCTACCCGCATGCAAAATTTCAATGCGCTGCGACAACTTTGACATCCGAGTGGCATTTGAGCGCCAGGTGTTAGTCTTATGTGCATTTTCGACCAAAAATGTCAAATCGCCGTAGGAGTCTCAGACTTTGCAGGACGACTCCTTAGGTCAAATGGAGCATTCCCAACGAAACATTTTTCACTTTGGAGCCAATGTTACAGTTGGATAATGGAGCCCATAGCTCCGCTCACAGAGGTGATCTGGGGTCAAGAACGGTGGAAACGTGACCTCCAGGTCAAGGTCTACCCGCATGCAAAATTTCAATGCGCTGCGACAACTTTGACATCCGAGTGGCATTTGAGCGCCAGGTGTTAGTCTTATGTGCATTTTCGACCAAAAATGTCAAATCGCCGTAGGAGTCTCAGACTTTGCAGGACGACTCCTTAGGTCAAATGGAGCATTCCCAACGAAACATTTTTCACTTTGGAGCCAATGTTACAGTTGGATAATGGAGCCCATAGCTCCGCTCACAGAGGTGATCTGGGGTCAAGAACGGTGGAAACGTGACCTCCAGGTCAAGGTCTACCCGCATGCAAAATTTCAATGCGCTGCGACAACTTTGACATCCGAGTGGCATTTGAGCGCCAGGTGTTAGTCTTATGTGCATTTTCGACCAAAAATGTCAAATCGCCGTAGGAGTCTCAGACTTTGCAGGACGACTCCTTAGGTCAAATGGAGCATTCCCAACGAAACATTTTTCACTTTGGAGCCAATGTTACAGTTGGATAATGGAGCCCATAGCTCCGCTCACAGAGGTGATCTGGGGTCAAGAACGGTGGAAACGTGACCTCCAGGTCAAGGTCTACCCGCATGCAAAATTTCAATGCGCTGCGACAACTTTGACATCCGAGTGGCATTTGAGCGCCAGGTGTTAGTCTTATGTGCATTTTCGACCAAAAATGTCAAATCGCCGTAGGAGTCTCAGACTTTGCAGGACGACTCCTTAGGTCAAATGGAGCATTCCCAACGAAACATTTTTCACTTTGGAGCCAATGTTACAGTTGGATAATGGAGCCCATAGCTCCGCTCACAGAGGTGATCTGGGGTCAAGAACGGTGGAAACGTGACCTCCAGGTCAAGGTCTACCCGCATGCAAAATTTCAATGCGCTGCGACAACTTTGACATCCGAGTGGCATTTGAGCGCCAGGTGTTAGTCTTATGTGCATTTTCGACCAAAAATGTCAAATCGCCGTAGGAGTCTCAGACTTTGCAGGACGACTCCTTAGGTCAAATGGAGCATTCCCAACGAAACATTTTTCACTTTGGAGCCAATGTTACAGTTGGATAATGGAGCCCATAGCTCCGCTCACAGAGGTGATCTGGGGTCAAGAACGGTGGAAACGTGACCTCCAGGTCAAGGTCTACCCGCATGCAAAATTTCAATGCGCTGCGACAACTTTGACATCCGAGTGGCATTTGAGCGCCAGGTGTTAGTCTTATGTGCATTTTCGACCAAAAATGTCAAATCGCCGTAGGAGTCTCAGACTTTGCAGGACGACTCCTTAGGTCAAATGGAGCATTCCCAACGAAACATTTTTCACTTTGGAGCCAATGTTACAGTTGGATAATGGAGCCCATAGCTCCGCTCACAGAGGTGATCTGGGGTCAAGAACGGTGGAAACGTGACCTCCAGGTCAAGGTCTACCCGCATGCAAAATTTCAATGCGCTGCGACAACTTTGACATCCGAGTGGCATTTGAGCGCCAGGTGTTAGTCTTATGTGCATTTTCGACCAAAAATGTCAAATCGCCGTAGGAGTCTCAGACTTTGCAGGACGACTCCTTAGGTCAAATGGAGCATTCCCAACGAAACATTTTTCACTTTGGAGCCAATGTTACAGTTGGATAATGGAGCCCATAGCTCCGCTCACAGAGGTGATCTGGGGTCAAGAACGGTGGAGAACGTGACCTCCAGGTCAAGGTCTACCCGCATGCAAAATTTCAATGCGCTGCGACAACTTTGACATCCGAGTGGCATTTGAGCGCCAGGTGTTAGTCTTATGTGCATTTTCGACCAAAAATGTCAAATCGCCGTAGGAGTCTCAGACTTTGCAGGACGACTCCTTAGGTCAAATGGAGCATTCCCAACGAAACATTTTTCACTTTGGAGCCAATGTTACAGTTGGATAATGGAGCCCATAGCTCCGCTCACAGAGGTGATCTGGGGTCAAGAACGGTGGAAACGTGACCTCCAGGTCAAGGTCTACCCGCATGCAAAATTTCAATGCGCTGCGACAACTTTGACATCCGAGTGGCATTTGAGCGCCAGGTGTTAGTCTTATGTGCATTTTCGACCAAAAATGTCAAATCGCCGTAGGAGTCTCAGACTTTGCAGGACGACTCCTTAGGTCAAATGGAGCATTCCCAACGAAACATTTTTCACTTTGGAGCCAATGTTACAGTTGGATAATGGAGCCCATAGCTCCGCTCACAGAGGTGATCTGGGGTCAAGAACGGTGGAAACGTGACCTCCAGGTCAAGGTCTACCCGCATGCAAAATTTCAATGCGCTGCGACAACTTTGACATCCGAGTGGCATTTGAGCGCCAGGTGTTAGTCTTATGTGCATTTTCGACCAAAAATGTCAAATCGCCGTAGGAGTCTCAGACTTTGCAGGACGACTCCTTAGGTCAAATGGAGCATTCCCAACGAAACATTTTTCACTTTGGAGCCAATGTTACAGTTGGATAATGGAGCCCATAGCTCCGCTCACAGAGGTGATCTGGGGTCAAGAACGGTGGAAACGTGACCTCCAGGTCAAGGTCTACCCGCATGCAAAATTTCAATGCGCTGCGACAACTTTGACATCCGAGTGGCATTTGAGCGCCAGGTGTTAGTCTTATGTGCATTTTCGACCAAAAATGTCAAATCGCCGTAGGAGTCTCAGACTTTGCAGGACGACTCCTTAGGTCAAATGGAGCATTCCCAACGAAACATTTTTCACTTTGGAGCCAATGTTACAGTTGGATAATGGAGCCCATAGCTCCGCTCACAGAGGTGATCTGGGGTCAAGAACGGTGGAAACGTGACCTCCAGGTCAAGGTCTACCCGCATGCAAAATTTCAATGCGCTGCGACAACTTTGACATCCGAGTGGCATTTGAGCGCCAGGTGTTAGTCTTATGTGCATTTTCGACCAAAAATGTCAAATCGCCGTAGGAGTCTCAGACTTTGCAGGACGACTCCTTAGGTCAAATGGAGCATTCCCAACGAAACATTTTTCACTTTGGAGCCAATGTTACAGTTGGATAATGGAGCCCATAGCTCCGCTCACAGAGGTGATCTGGGGTCAAGAACGGTGGAAACGTGACCTCCAGGTCAAGGTCTACCCGCATGCAAAATTTCAATGCGCTGCGACAACTTTGACATCCGAGTGGCATTTGAGCGCCAGGTGTTAGTCTTATGTGCATTTTCGACCAAAAATGTCAAATCGCCGTAGGAGTCTCAGACTTTGCAGGACGACTCCTTAGGTCAAATGGAGCATTCCCAACGAAACATTTTTCACTTTGGAGCCAATGTTACAGTTGGATAATGGAGCCCATAGCTCCGCTCACAGAGGTGATCTGGGGTCAAGAACGGTGGAAACGTGACCTCCAGGTCAAGGTCTACCCGCATGCAAAATTTCAATGCGCTGCGACAACTTTGACATCCGAGTGGCATTTGAGCGCCAGGTGTTAGTCTTATGTGCATTTTCGACCAAAAATGTCAAATCGCCGTAGGAGTCTCAGACTTTGCAGGACGACTCCTTAGGTCAAATGGAGCATTCCCAACGAAACATTTTTCACTTTGGAGCCAATGTTACAGTTGGATAATGGAGCCCATAGCTCCGCTCACAGAGGTGATCTGGGGTCAAGAACGGTGGAAACGTGACCTCCAGGTCAAGGTCTACCCGCATGCAAAATTTCAATGCGCTGCGACAACTTTGACATCCGAGTGGCATTTGAGCGCCAGGTGTTAGTCTTATGTGCATTTTCGACCAAAAATGTCAAATCGCCGTAGGAGTCTCAGACTTTGCAGGACGACTCCTTAGGTCAAATGGAGCATTCCCAACGAAACATTTTTCACTTTGGAGCCAATGTTACAGTTGGATAATGGAGCCCATAGCTCCGCTCACAGAGGTGATCTGGGGTCAAGAACGGTGGAAACGTGACCTCCAGGTCAAGGTCTACCCGCATGCAAAATTTCAATGCGCTGCGACAACTTTGACATCCGAGTGGCATTTGAGCGCCAGGTGTTAGTCTTATGTGCATTTTCGACCAAAAATGTCAAATCGCCGTAGGAGTCTCAGACTTTGCAGGACGACTCCTTAGGTCAAATGGAGCATTCCCAACGAAACATTTTTCACTTTGGAGCCAATGTTACAGTTGGATAATGGAGCCCATAGCTCCGCTCACAGAGGTGATCTGGGGTCAAGAACGGTGGAAACGTGACCTCCAGGTCAAGGTCTACCCGCATGCAAAATTTCAATGCGCTGCGACAACTTTGACATCCGAGTGGCATTTGAGCGCCAGGTGTTAGTCTTATGTGCATTTTCGACCAAAAATGTCAAATCGCCGTAGGAGTCTCAGACTTTGCAGGACGACTCCTTAGGTCAAATGGAGCATTCCCAACGAAACATTTTTCACTTTGGAGCCAATGTTACAGTTGGATAATGGAGCCCATAGCTCCGCTCACAGAGGTGATCTGGGGTCAAGAACGGTGGAAACGTGACCTCCAGGTCAAGGTCTACCCGCATGCAAAATTTCAATGCGCTGCGACAACTTTGACATCCGAGTGGCATTTGAGCGCCAGGTGTTAGTCTTATGTGCATTTTCGACCAAAAATGTCAAATCGCCGTAGGAGTCTCAGACTTTGCAGGACGACTCCTTAGGTCAAATGGAGCATTCCCAACGAAACATTTTTCACTTTGGAGCCAATGTTACAGTTGGATAATGGAGCCCATAGCTCCGCTCACAGAGGTGATCTGGGGTCAAGAACGGTGGAAACGTGACCTCCAGGTCAAGGTCTACCCGCATGCAAAATTTCAATGCGCTGCGACAACTTTGACATCCGAGTGGCATTTGAGCGCCAGGTGTTAGTCTTATGTGCATTTTCGACCAAAAATGTCAAATCGCCGTAGGAGTCTCAGACTTTGCAGGACGACTCCTTAGGTCAAATGGAGCATTCCCAACGAAACATTTTTCACTTTGGAGCCAATGTTACAGTTGGATAATGGAGCCCATAGCTCCGCTCACAGAGGTGATCTGGGGTCAAGAACGGTGGAAACGTGACCTCCAGGTCAAGGTCTACCCGCATGCAAAATTTCAATGCGCTGCGACAACTTTGACATCCGAGTGGCATTTGAGCGCCAGGTGTTAGTCTTATGTGCATTTTCGACCAAAAATGTCAAATCGCCGTAGGAGTCTCAGACTTTGCAGGACGACTCCTTAGGTCAAATGGAGCATTCCCAACGAAACATTTTTCACTTTGGAGCCAATGTTACAGTTGGATAATGGAGCCCATAGCTCCGCTCACAGAGGTGATCTGGGGTCAAGAACGGTGGAAACGTGACCTCCAGGTCAAGGTCTACCCGCATGCAAAATTTCAATGCGCTGCGACAACTTTGACATCCGAGTGGCATTTGAGCGCCAGGTGTTAGTCTTATGTGCATTTTCGACCAAAAATGTCAAATCGCCGTAGGAGTCTCAGACTTTGCAGGACGACTCCTTAGGTCAAATGGAGCATTCCCAACGAAACATTTTTCACTTTGGAGCCAATGTTACAGTTGGATAATGGAGCCCATAGCTCCGCTCACAGAGGTGATCTGGGGTCAAGAACGGTGGAAACGTGACCTCCAGGTCAAGGTCTACCCGCATGCAAAATTTCAATGCGCTGCGACAACTTTGACATCCGAGTGGCATTTGAGCGCCAGGTGTTAGTCTTATGTGCATTTTCGACCAAAAATGTCAAATCGCCGTAGGAGTCTCAGACTTTGCAGGACGACTCCTTAGGTCAAATGGAGCATTCCCAACGAAACATTTTTCACTTTGGAGCCAATGTTACAGTTGGATAATGGAGCCCATAGCTCCGCTCACAGAGGTGATCTGGGGTCAAGAACGGTGGAAACGTGACCTCCAGGTCAAGGTCTACCCGCATGCAAAATTTCAATGCGCTGCGACAACTTTGACATCCGAGTGGCATTTGAGCGCCAGGTGTTAGTCTTATGTGCATTTTCGACCAAAAATGTCAAATCGCCGTAGGAGTCTCAGACTTTGCAGGACGACTCCTTAGGTCAAATGGAGCATTCCCAACGAAACATTTTTCACTTTGGAGCCAATGTTACAGTTGGATAATGGAGCCCATAGCTCCGCTCACAGAGGTGATCTGGGGTCAAGAACGGTGGAAACGTGACCTCCAGGTCAAGGTCTACCCGCATGCAAAATTTCAATGCGCTGCGACAACTTTGACATCCGAGTGGCATTTGAGCGCCAGGTGTTAGTCTTATGTGCATTTTCGACCAAAAATGTCAAATCGCCGTAGGAGTCTCAGACTTTGCAGGACGACTCCTTAGGTCAAATGGAGCATTCCCAACGAAACATTTTTCACTTTGGAGCCAATGTTACAGTTGGATAATGGAGCCCATAGCTCCGCTCACAGAGGTGATCTGGGGTCAAGAACGGTGGAAACGTGACCTCCAGGTCAAGGTCTACCCGCATGCAAAATTTCAATGCGCTGCGACAACTTTGACATCCGAGTGGCATTTGAGCGCCAGGTGTTAGTCTTATGTGCATTTTCGACCAAAAATGTCAAATCGCCGTAGGAGTCTCAGACTTTGCAGGACGACTCCTTAGGTCAAATGGAGCATTCCCAACGAAACATTTTTCACTTTGGAGCCAATGTTACAGTTGGATAATGGAGCCCATAGCTCCGCTCACAGAGGTGATCTGGGGTCAAGAACGGTGGAAACGTGACCTCCAGGTCAAGGTCTACCCGCATGCAAAATTTCAATGCGCTGCGACAACTTTGACATCCGAGTGGCATTTGAGCGCCAGGTGTTAGTCTTATGTGCATTTTCGACCAAAAATGTCAAATCGCCGTAGGAGTCTCAGACTTTGCAGGACGACTCCTTAGGTCAAATGGAGCATTCCCAACGAAACATTTTTCACTTTGGAGCCAATGTTACAGTTGGATAATGGAGCCCATAGCTCCGCTCACAGAGGTGATCTGGGGTCAAGAACGGTGGAAACGTGACCTCCAGGTCAAGGTCTACCCGCATGCAAAATTTCAATGCGCTGCGACAACTTTGACATCCGAGTGGCATTTGAGCGCCAGGTGTTAGTCTTATGTGCATTTTCGACCAAAAATGTCAAATCGCCGTAGGAGTCTCAGACTTTGCAGGACGACTCCTTAGGTCAAATGGAGCATTCCCAACGAAACATTTTTCACTTTGGAGCCAATGTTACAGTTGGATAATGGAGCCCATAGCTCCGCTCACAGAGGTGATCTGGGGTCAAGAACGGTGGAAACGTGACCTCCAGGTCAAGGTCTACCCGCATGCAAAATTTCAATGCGCTGCGACAACTTTGACATCCGAGTGGCATTTGAGCGCCAGGTGTTAGTCTTATGTGCATTTTCGACCAAAAATGTCAAATCGCCGTAGGAGTCTCAGACTTTGCAGGACGACTCCTTAGGTCAAATGGAGCATTCCCAACGAAACATTTTTCACTTTGGAGCCAATGTTACAGTTGGATAATGGAGCCCATAGCTCCGCTCACAGAGGTGATCTGGGGTCAAGAACGGTGGAAACGTGACCTCCAGGTCAAGGTCTACCCGCATGCAAAATTTCAATGCGCTGCGACAACTTTGACATCCGAGTGGCATTTGAGCGCCAGGTGTTAGTCTTATGTGCATTTTCGACCAAAAATGTCAAATCGCCGTAGGAGTCTCAGACTTTGCAGGACGACTCCTTAGGTCAAATGGAGCATTCCCAACGAAACATTTTTCACTTTGGAGCCAATGTTACAGTTGGATAATGGAGCCCATAGCTCCGCTCACAGAGGTGATCTGGGGTCAAGAACGGTGGAAACGTGACCTCCAGGTCAAGGTCTACCCGCATGCAAAATTTCAATGCGCTGCGACAACTTTGACATCCGAGTGGCATTTGAGCGCCAGGTGTTAGTCTTATGTGCATTTTCGACCAAAAATGTCAAATCGCCGTAGGAGTCTCAGACTTTGCAGGACGACTCCTTAGGTCAAATGGAGCATTCCCAACGAAACATTTTTCACTTTGGAGCCAATGTTACAGTTGGATAATGGAGCCCATAGCTCCGCTCACAGAGGTGATCTGGGGTCAAGAACGGTGGAAACGTGACCTCCAGGTCAAGGTCTACCCGCATGCAAAATTTCAATGCGCTGCGACAACTTTGACATCCGAGTGGCATTTGAGCGCCAGGTGTTAGTCTTATGTGCATTTTCGACCAAAAATGTCAAATCGCCGTAGGAGTCTCAGACTTTGCAGGACGACTCCTTAGGTCAAATGGAGCATTCCCAACGAAACATTTTTCACTTTGGAGCCAATGTTACAGTTGGATAATGGAGCCCATAGCTCCGCTCACAGAGGTGATCTGGGGTCAAGAACGGTGGAAACGTGACCTCCAGGTCAAGGTCTACCCGCATGCAAAATTTCAATGCGCTGCGACAACTTTGACATCCGAGTGGCATTTGAGCGCCAGGTGTTAGTCTTATGTGCATTTTCGACCAAAAATGTCAAATCGCCGTAGGAGTCTCAGACTTTGCAGGACGACTCCTTAGGTCAAATGGAGCATTCCCAACGAAACATTTTTCACTTTGGAGCCAATGTTACAGTTGGATAATGGAGCCCATAGCTCCGCTCACAGAGGTGATCTGGGGTCAAGAACGGTGGAAACGTGACCTCCAGGTCAAGGTCTACCCGCATGCAAAATTTCAATGCGCTGCGACAACTTTGACATCCGAGTGGCATTTGAGCGCCAGGTGTTAGTCTTATGTGCATTTTCGACCAAAAATGTCAAATCGCCGTAGGAGTCTCAGACTTTGCAGGACGACTCCTTAGGTCAAATGGAGCATTCCCAACGAAACATTTTTCACTTTGGAGCCAATGTTACAGTTGGATAATGGAGCCCATAGCTCCGCTCACAGAGGTGATCTGGGGTCAAGAACGGTGGAAACGTGACCTCCAGGTCAAGGTCTACCCGCATGCAAAATTTCAATGCGCTGCGACAACTTTGACATCCGAGTGGCATTTGAGCGCCAGGTGTTAGTCTTATGTGCATTTTCGACCAAAAATGTCAAATCGCCGTAGGAGTCTCAGACTTTGCAGGACGACTCCTTAGGTCAAATGGAGCATTCCCAACGAAACATTTTTCACTTTGGAGCCAATGTTACAGTTGGATAATGGAGCCCATAGCTCCGCTCACAGAGGTGATCTGGGGTCAAGAACGGTGGAAACGTGACCTCCAGGTCAAGGTCTACCCGCATGCAAAATTTCAATGCGCTGCGACAACTTTGACATCCGAGTGGCATTTGAGCGCCAGGTGTTAGTCTTATGTGCATTTTCGACCAAAAATGTCAAATCGCCGTAGGAGTCTCAGACTTTGCAGGACGACTCCTTAGGTCAAATGGAGCATTCCCAACGAAACATTTTTCACTTTGGAGCCAATGTTACAGTTGGATAATGGAGCCCATAGCTCCGCTCACAGAGGTGATCTGGGGTCAAGAACGGTGGAAACGTGACCTCCAGGTCAAGGTCTACCCGCATGCAAAATTTCAATGCGCTGCGACAACTTTGACATCCGAGTGGCATTTGAGCGCCAGGTGTTAGTCTTATGTGCATTTTCGACCAAAAATGTCAAATCGCCGTAGGAGTCTCAGACTTTGCAGGACGACTCCTTAGGTCAAATGGAGCATTCCCAACGAAACATTTTTCACTTTGGAGCCAATGTTACAGTTGGATAATGGAGCCCATAGCTCCGCTCACAGAGGTGATCTGGGGTCAAGAACGGTGGAAACGTGACCTCCAGGTCAAGGTCTACCCGCATGCAAAATTTCAATGCGCTGCGACAACTTTGACATCCGAGTGGCATTTGAGCGCCAGGTGTTAGTCTTATGTGCATTTTCGACCAAAAATGTCAAATCGCCGTAGGAGTCTCAGACTTTGCAGGACGACTCCTTAGGTCAAATGGAGCATTCCCAACGAAACATTTTTCACTTTGGAGCCAATGTTACAGTTGGATAATGGAGCCCATAGCTCCGCTCACAGAGGTGATCTGGGGTCAAGAACGGTGGAAACGTGACCTCCAGGTCAAGGTCTACCCGCATGCAAAATTTCAATGCGCTGCGACAACTTTGACATCCGAGTGGCATTTGAGCGCCAGGTGTTAGTCTTATGTGCATTTTCGACCAAAAATGTCAAATCGCCGTAGGAGTCTCAGACTTTGCAGGACGACTCCTTAGGTCAAATGGAGCATTCCCAACGAAACATTTTTCACTTTGGAGCCAATGTTACAGTTGGATAATGGAGCCCATAGCTCCGCTCACAGAGGTGATCTGGGGTCAAGAACGGTGGAAACGTGACCTCCAGGTCAAGGTCTACCCGCATGCAAAATTTCAATGCGCTGCGACAACTTTGACATCCGAGTGGCATTTGAGCGCCAGGTGTTAGTCTTATGTGCATTTTCGACCAAAAATGTCAAATCGCCGTAGGAGTCTCAGACTTTGCAGGACGACTCCTTAGGTCAAATGGAGCATTCCCAACGAAACATTTTTCACTTTGGAGCCAATGTTACAGTTGGATAATGGAGCCCATAGCTCCGCTCACAGAGGTGATCTGGGGTCAAGAACGGTGGAAACGTGACCTCCAGGTCAAGGTCTACCCGCATGCAAAATTTCAATGCGCTGCGACAACTTTGACATCCGAGTGGCATTTGAGCGCCAGGTGTTAGTCTTATGTGCATTTTCGACCAAAAATGTCAAATCGCCGTAGGAGTCTCAGACTTTGCAGGACGACTCCTTAGGTCAAATGGAGCATTCCCAACGAAACATTTTTCACTTTGGAGCCAATGTTACAGTTGGATAATGGAGCCCATAGCTCCGCTCACAGAGGTGATCTGGGGTCAAGAACGGTGGAAACGTGACCTCCAGGTCAAGGTCTACCCGCATGCAAAATTTCAATGCGCTGCGACAACTTTGACATCCGAGTGGCATTTGAGCGCCAGGTGTTAGTCTTATGTGCATTTTCGACCAAAAATGTCAAATCGCCGTAGGAGTCTCAGACTTTGCAGGACGACTCCTTAGGTCAAATGGAGCATTCCCAACGAAACATTTTTCACTTTGGAGCCAATGTTACAGTTGGATAATGGAGCCCATAGCTCCGCTCACAGAGGTGATCTGGGGTCAAGAACGGTGGAAACGTGACCTCCAGGTCAAGGTCTACCCGCATGCAAAATTTCAATGCGCTGCGACAACTTTGACATCCGAGTGGCATTTGAGCGCCAGGTGTTAGTCTTATGTGCATTTTCGACCAAAAATGTCAAATCGCCGTAGGAGTCTCAGACTTTGCAGGACGACTCCTTAGGTCAAATGGAGCATTCCCAACGAAACATTTTTCACTTTGGAGCCAATGTTACAGTTGGATAATGGAGCCCATAGCTCCGCTCACAGAGGTGATCTGGGGTCAAGAACGGTGGAAACGTGACCTCCAGGTCAAGGTCTACCCGCATGCAAAATTTCAATGCGCTGCGACAACTTTGACATCCGAGTGGCATTTGAGCGCCAGGTGTTAGTCTTATGTGCATTTTCGACCAAAAATGTCAAATCGCCGTAGGAGTCTCAGACTTTGCAGGACGACTCCTTAGGTCAAATGGAGCATTCCCAACGAAACATTTTTCACTTTGGAGCCAATGTTACAGTTGGATAATGGAGCCCATAGCTCCGCTCACAGAGGTGATCTGGGGTCAAGAACGGTGGAAACGTGACCTCCAGGTCAAGGTCTACCCGCATGCAAAATTTCAATGCGCTGCGACAACTTTGACATCCGAGTGGCATTTGAGCGCCAGGTGTTAGTCTTATGTGCATTTTCGACCAAAAATGTCAAATCGCCGTAGGAGTCTCAGACTTTGCAGGACGACTCCTTAGGTCAAATGGAGCATTCCCAACGAAACATTTTTCACTTTGGAGCCAATGTTACAGTTGGATAATGGAGCCCATAGCTCCGCTCACAGAGGTGATCTGGGGTCAAGAACGGTGGAAACGTGACCTCCAGGTCAAGGTCTACCCGCATGCAAAATTTCAATGCGCTGCGACAACTTTGACATCCGAGTGGCATTTGAGCGCCAGGTGTTAGTCTTATGTGCATTTTCGACCAAAAATGTCAAATCGCCGTAGGAGTCTCAGACTTTGCAGGACGACTCCTTAGGTCAAATGGAGCATTCCCAACGAAACATTTTTCACTTTGGAGCCAATGTTACAGTTGGATAATGGAGCCCATAGCTCCGCTCACAGAGGTGATCTGGGGTCAAGAACGGTGGAAACGTGACCTCCAGGTCAAGGTCTACCCGCATGCAAAATTTCAATGCGCTGCGACAACTTTGACATCCGAGTGGCATTTGAGCGCCAGGTGTTAGTCTTATGTGCATTTTCGACCAAAAATGTCAAATCGCCGTAGGAGTCTCAGACTTTGCAGGACGACTCCTTAGGTCAAATGGAGCATTCCCAACGAAACATTTTTCACTTTGGAGCCAATGTTACAGTTGGATAATGGAGCCCATAGCTCCGCTCACAGAGGTGATCTGGGGTCAAGAACGGTGGAAACGTGACCTCCAGGTCAAGGTCTACCCGCATGCAAAATTTCAATGCGCTGCGACAACTTTGACATCCGAGTGGCATTTGAGCGCCAGGTGTTAGTCTTATGTGCATTTTCGACCAAAAATGTCAAATCGCCGTAGGAGTCTCAGACTTTGCAGGACGACTCCTTAGGTCAAATGGAGCATTCCCAACGAAACATTTTTCACTTTGGAGCCAATGTTACAGTTGGATAATGGAGCCCATAGCTCCGCTCACAGAGGTGATCTGGGGTCAAGAACGGTGGAAACGTGACCTCCAGGTCAAGGTCTACCCGCATGCAAAATTTCAATGCGCTGCGACAACTTTGACATCCGAGTGGCATTTGAGCGCCAGGTGTTAGTCTTATGTGCATTTTCGACGAAAAATGTCAAATCGCCGTAGGAGTCTCAGACTTTGCAGGACGACTCCTTAGGTCAAATGGAGCATTCCCAACGAAACATTTTTCACTTTGGAGCCAATGTTACAGTTGGATAATGGAGCCCATAGCTCCGCTCACAGAGGTGATCTGGGGTCAAGAACGGTGGAAACGTGACCTCCAGGTCAAGGTCTACCCGCATGCAAAATTTCAATGCGCTGCGACAACTTTGACATCCGAGTGGCATTTGAGCGCCAGGTGTTAGTCTTATGTGCATTTTCGACCAAAAATGTCAAATCGCCGTAGGAGTCTCAGACTTTGCAGGACGACTCCTTAGGTCAAATGGAGCATTCCCAACGAAACATTTTTCACTTTGGAGCCAATGTTACAGTTGGATAATGGAGCCCATAGCTCCGCTCACAGAGGTGATCTGGGGTCAAGAACGGTGGAAACGTGACCTCCAGGTCAAGGTCTACCCGCATGCAAAATTTCAATGCGCTGCGACAACTTTGACATCCGAGTGGCATTTGAGCGCCAGGTGTTAGTCTTATGTGCATTTTCGACCAAAAATGTCAAATCGCCGTAGGAGTCTCAGACTTTGCAGGACGACTCCTTAGGTCAAATGGAGCATTCCCAACGAAACATTTTTCACTTTGGAGCCAATGTTACAGTTGGATAATGGAGCCCATAGCTCCGCTCACAGAGGTGATCTGGGGTCAAGAACGGTGGAAACGTGACCTCCAGGTCAAGGTCTACCCGCATGCAAAATTTCAATGCGCTGCGACAACTTTGACATCCGAGTGGCATTTGAGCGCCAGGTGTTAGTCTTATGTGCATTTTCGACCAAAAATGTCAAATCGCCGTAGGAGTCTCAGACTTTGCAGGACGACTCCTTAGGTCAAATGGAGCATTCCCAACGAAACATTTTTCACTTTGGAGCCAATGTTACAGTTGGATAATGGAGCCCATAGCTCCGCTCACAGAGGTGATCTGGGGTCAAGAACGGTGGAAACGTGACCTCCAGGTCAAGGTCTACCCGCATGCAAAATTTCAATGCGCTGCGACAACTTTGACATCCGAGTGGCATTTGAGCGCCAGGTGTTAGTCTTATGTGCATTTTCGACCAAAAATGTCAAATCGCCGTAGGAGTCTCAGACTTTGCAGGACGACTCCTTAGGTCAAATGGAGCATTCCCAACGAAACATTTTTCACTTTGGAGCCAATGTTACAGTTGGATAATGGAGCCCATAGCTCCGCTCACAGAGGTGATCTGGGGTCAAGAACGGTGGAAACGTGACCTCCAGGTCAAGGTCTACCCGCATGCAAAATTTCAATGCGCTGCGACAACTTTGACATCCGAGTGGCATTTGAGCGCCAGGTGTTAGTCTTATGTGCATTTTCGACCAAAAATGTCAAATCGCCGTAGGAGTCTCAGACTTTGCAGGACGACTCCTTAGGTCAAATGGAGCATTCCCAACGAAACATTTTTCACTTTGGAGCCAATGTTACAGTTGGATAATGGAGCCCATAGCTCCGCTCACAGAGGTGATCTGGGGTCAAGAACGGTGGAAACGTGACCTCCAGGTCAAGGTCTACCCGCATGCAAAATTTCAATGCGCTGCGACAACTTTGACATCCGAGTGGCATTTGAGCGCCAGGTGTTAGTCTTATGTGCATTTTCGACCAAAAATGTCAAATCGCCGTAGGAGTCTCAGACTTTGCAGGACGACTCCTTAGGTCAAATGGAGCATTCCCAACGAAACATTTTTCACTTTGGAGCCAATGTTACAGTTGGATAATGGAGCCCATAGCTCCGCTCACAGAGGTGATCTGGGGTCAAGAACGGTGGAAACGTGACCTCCAGGTCAAGGTCTACCCGCATGCAAAATTTCAATGCGCTGCGACAACTTTGACATCCGAGTGGCATTTGAGCGCCAGGTGTTAGTCTTATGTGCATTTTCGACCAAAAATGTCAAATCGCCGTAGGAGTCTCAGACTTTGCAGGACGACTCCTTAGGTCAAATGGAGCATTCCCAACGAAACATTTTTCACTTTGGAGCCAATGTTACAGTTGGATAATGGAGCCCATAGCTCCGCTCACAGAGGTGATCTGGGGTCAAGAACGGTGGAAACGTGACCTCCAGGTCAAGGTCTACCCGCATGCAAAATTTCAATGCGCTGCGACAACTTTGACATCCGAGTGGCATTTGAGCGCCAGGTGTTAGTCTTATGTGCATTTTCGACCAAAAATGTCAAATCGCCGTAGGAGTCTCAGACTTTGCAGGACGACTCCTTAGGTCAAATGGAGCATTCCCAACGAAACATTTTTCACTTTGGAGCCAATGTTACAGTTGGATAATGGAGCCCATAGCTCCGCTCACAGAGGTGATCTGGGGTCAAGAACGGTGGAAACGTGACCTCCAGGTCAAGGTCTACCCGCATGCAAAATTTCAATGCGCTGCGACAACTTTGACATCCGAGTGGCATTTGAGCGCCAGGTGTTAGTCTTATGTGCATTTTCGACCAAAAATGTCAAATCGCCGTAGGAGTCTCAGACTTTGCAGGACGACTCCTTAGGTCAAATGGAGCATTCCCAACGAAACATTTTTCACTTTGGAGCCAATGTTACAGTTGGATAATGGAGCCCATAGCTCCGCTCACAGAGGTGATCTGGGGTCAAGAACGGTGGAAACGTGACCTCCAGGTCAAGGTCTACCCGCATGCAAAATTTCAATGCGCTGCGACAACTTTGACATCCGAGTGGCATTTGAGCGCCAGGTGTTAGTCTTATGTGCATTTTCGACCAAAAATGTCAAATCGCCGTAGGAGTCTCAGACTTTGCAGGACGACTCCTTAGGTCAAATGGAGCATTCCCAACGAAACATTTTTCACTTTGGAGCCAATGTTACAGTTGGATAATGGAGCCCATAGCTCCGCTCACAGAGGTGATCTGGGGTCAAGAACGGTGGAAACGTGACCTCCAGGTCAAGGTCTACCCGCATGCAAAATTTCAATGCGCTGCGACAACTTTGACATCCGAGTGGCATTTGAGCGCCAGGTGTTAGTCTTATGTGCATTTTCGACCAAAAATGTCAAATCGCCGTAGGAGTCTCAGACTTTGCAGGACGACTCCTTAGGTCAAATGGAGCATTCCCAACGAAACATTTTTCACTTTGGAGCCAATGTTACAGTTGGATAATGGAGCCCATAGCTCCGCTCACAGAGGTGATCTGGGGTCAAGAACGGTGGAAACGTGACCTCCAGGTCAAGGTCTACCCGCATGCAAAATTTCAATGCGCTGCGACAACTTTGACATCCGAGTGGCATTTGAGCGCCAGGTGTTAGTCTTATGTGCATTTTCGACCAAAAATGTCAAATCGCCGTAGGAGTCTCAGACTTTGCAGGACGACTCCTTAGGTCAAATGGAGCATTCCCAACGAAACATTTTTCACTTTGGAGCCAATGTTACAGTTGGATAATGGAGCCCATAGCTCCGCTCACAGAGGTGATCTGGGGTCAAGAACGGTGGAAACGTGACCTCCAGGTCAAGGTCTACCCGCATGCAAAATTTCAATGCGCTGCGACAACTTTGACATCCGAGTGGCATTTGAGCGCCAGGTGTTAGTCTTATGTGCATTTTCGACCAAAAATGTCAAATCGCCGTAGGAGTCTCAGACTTTGCAGGACGACTCCTTAGGTCAAATGGAGCATTCCCAACGAAACATTTTTCACTTTGGAGCCAATGTTACAGTTGGATAATGGAGCCCATAGCTCCGCTCACAGAGGTGATCTGGGGTCAAGAACGGTGGAAACGTGACCTCCAGGTCAAGGTCTACCCGCATGCAAAATTTCAATGCGCTGCGACAACTTTGACATCCGAGTGGCATTTGAGCGCCAGGTGTTAGTCTTATGTGCATTTTCGACCAAAAATGTCAAATCGCCGTAGGAGTCTCAGACTTTGCAGGACGACTCCTTAGGTCAAATGGAGCATTCCCAACGAAACATTTTTCACTTTGGAGCCAATGTTACAGTTGGATAATGGAGCCCATAGCTCCGCTCACAGAGGTGATCTGGGGTCAAGAACGGTGGAAACGTGACCTCCAGGTCAAGGTCTACCCGCATGCAAAATTTCAATGCGCTGCGACAACTTTGACATCCGAGTGGCATTTGAGCGCCAGGTGTTAGTCTTATGTGCATTTTCGACCAAAAATGTCAAATCGCCGTAGGAGTCTCAGACTTTGCAGGACGACTCCTTAGGTCAAATGGAGCATTCCCAACGAAACATTTTTCACTTTGGAGCCAATGTTACAGTTGGATAATGGAGCCCATAGCTCCGCTCACAGAGGTGATCTGGGGTCAAGAACGGTGGAAACGTGACCTCCAGGTCAAGGTCTACCCGCATGCAAAATTTCAATGCGCTGCGACAACTTTGACATCCGAGTGGCATTTGAGCGCCAGGTGTTAGTCTTATGTGCATTTTCGACCAAAAATGTCAAATCGCCGTAGGAGTCTCAGACTTTGCAGGACGACTCCTTAGGTCAAATGGAGCATTCCCAACGAAACATTTTTCACTTTGGAGCCAATGTTACAGTTGGATAATGGAGCCCATAGCTCCGCTCACAGAGGTGATCTGGGGTCAAGAACGGTGGAAACGTGACCTCCAGGTCAAGGTCTACCCGCATGCAAAATTTCAATGCGCTGCGACAACTTTGACATCCGAGTGGCATTTGAGCGCCAGGTGTTAGTCTTATGTGCATTTTCGACCAAAAATGTCAAATCGCCGTAGGAGTCTCAGACTTTGCAGGACGACTCCTTAGGTCAAATGGAGCATTCCCAACGAAACATTTTTCACTTTGGAGCCAATGTTACAGTTGGATAATGGAGCCCATAGCTCCGCTCACAGAGGTGATCTGGGGTCAAGAACGGTGGAAACGTGACCTCCAGGTCAAGGTCTACCCGCATGCAAAATTTCAATGCGCTGCGACAACTTTGACATCCGAGTGGCATTTGAGCGCCAGGTGTTAGTCTTATGTGCATTTTCGACCAAAAATGTCAAATCGCCGTAGGAGTCTCAGACTTTGCAGGACGACTCCTTAGGTCAAATGGAGCATTCCCAACGAAACATTTTTCACTTTGGAGCCAATGTTACAGTTGGATAATGGAGCCCATAGCTCCGCTCACAGAGGTGATCTGGGGTCAAGAACGGTGGAAACGTGACCTCCAGGTCAAGGTCTACCCGCATGCAAAATTTCAATGCGCTGCGACAACTTTGACATCCGAGTGGCATTTGAGCGCCAGGTGTTAGTCTTATGTGCATTTTCGACCAAAAATGTCAAATCGCCGTAGGAGTCTCAGACTTTGCAGGACGACTCCTTAGGTCAAATGGAGCATTCCCAACGAAACATTTTTCACTTTGGAGCCAATGTTACAGTTGGATAATGGAGCCCATAGCTCCGCTCACAGAGGTGATCTGGGGTCAAGAACGGTGGAAACGTGACCTCCAGGTCAAGGTCTACCCGCATGCAAAATTTCAATGCGCTGCGACAACTTTGACATCCGAGTGGCATTTGAGCGCCAGGTGTTAGTCTTATGTGCATTTTCGACCAAAAATGTCAAATCGCCGTAGGAGTCTCAGACTTTGCAGGACGACTCCTTAGGTCAAATGGAGCATTCCCAACGAAACATTTTTCACTTTGGAGCCAATGTTACAGTTGGATAATGGAGCCCATAGCTCCGCTCACAGAGGTGATCTGGGGTCAAGAACGGTGGAAACGTGACCTCCAGGTCAAGGTCTACCCGCATGCAAAATTTCAATGCGCTGCGACAACTTTGACATCCGAGTGGCATTTGAGCGCCAGGTGTTAGTCTTATGTGCATTTTCGACCAAAAATGTCAAATCGCCGTAGGAGTCTCAGACTTTGCAGGACGACTCCTTAGGTCAAATGGAGCATTCCCAACGAAACATTTTTCACTTTGGAGCCAATGTTACAGTTGGATAATGGAGCCCATAGCTCCGCTCACAGAGGTGATCTGGGGTCAAGAACGGTGGAAACGTGACCTCCAGGTCAAGGTCTACCCGCATGCAAAATTTCAATGCGCTGCGACAACTTTGACATCCGAGTGGCATTTGAGCGCCAGGTGTTAGTCTTATGTGCATTTTCGACCAAAAATGTCAAATCGCCGTAGGAGTCTCAGACTTTGCAGGACGACTCCTTAGGTCAAATGGAGCATTCCCAACGAAACATTTTTCACTTTGGAGCCAATGTTACAGTTGGATAATGGAGCCCATAGCTCCGCTCACAGAGGTGATCTGGGGTCAAGAACGGTGGAAACGTGACCTCCAGGTCAAGGTCTACCCGCATGCAAAATTTCAATGCGCTGCGACAACTTTGACATCCGAGTGGCATTTGAGCGCCAGGTGTTAGTCTTATGTGCATTTTCGACCAAAAATGTCAAATCGCCGTAGGAGTCTCAGACTTTGCAGGACGACTCCTTAGGTCAAATGGAGCATTCCCAACGAAACATTTTTCACTTTGGAGCCAATGTTACAGTTGGATAATGGAGCCCATAGCTCCGCTCACAGAGGTGATCTGGGGTCAAGAACGGTGGAAACGTGACCTCCAGGTCAAGGTCTACCCGCATGCAAAATTTCAATGCGCTGCGACAACTTTGACATCCGAGTGGCATTTGAGCGCCAGGTGTTAGTCTTATGTGCATTTTCGACCAAAAATGTCAAATCGCCGTAGGAGTCTCAGACTTTGCAGGACGACTCCTTAGGTCAAATGGAGCATTCCCAACGAAACATTTTTCACTTTGGAGCCAATGTTACAGTTGGATAATGGAGCCCATAGCTCCGCTCACAGAGGTGATCTGGGGTCAAGAACGGTGGAAACGTGACCTCCAGGTCAAGGTCTACCCGCATGCAAAATTTCAATGCGCTGCGACAACTTTGACATCCGAGTGGCATTTGAGCGCCAGGTGTTAGTCTTATGTGCATTTTCGACCAAAAATGTCAAATCGCCGTAGGAGTCTCAGACTTTGCAGGACGACTCCTTAGGTCAAATGGAGCATTCCCAACGAAACATTTTTCACTTTGGAGCCAATGTTACAGTTGGATAATGGAGCCCATAGCTCCGCTCACAGAGGTGATCTGGGGTCAAGAACGGTGGAAACGTGACCTCCAGGTCAAGGTCTACCCGCATGCAAAATTTCAATGCGCTGCGACAACTTTGACATCCGAGTGGCATTTGAGCGCCAGGTGTTAGTCTTATGTGCATTTTCGACCAAAAATGTCAAATCGCCGTAGGAGTCTCAGACTTTGCAGGACGACTCCTTAGGTCAAATGGAGCATTCCCAACGAAACATTTTTCACTTTGGAGCCAATGTTACAGTTGGATAATGGAGCCCATAGCTCCGCTCACAGAGGTGATCTGGGGTCAAGAACGGTGGAAACGTGACCTCCAGGTCAAGGTCTACCCGCATGCAAAATTTCAATGCGCTGCGACAACTTTGACATCCGAGTGGCATTTGAGCGCCAGGTGTTAGTCTTATGTGCATTTTCGACCAAAAATGTCAAATCGCCGTAGGAGTCTCAGACTTTGCAGGACGACTCCTTAGGTCAAATGGAGCATTCCCAACGAAACATTTTTCACTTTGGAGCCAATGTTACAGTTGGATAATGGAGCCCATAGCTCCGCTCACAGAGGTGATCTGGGGTCAAGAACGGTGGAAACGTGACCTCCAGGTCAAGGTCTACCCGCATGCAAAATTTCAATGCGCTGCGACAACTTTGACATCCGAGTGGCATTTGAGCGCCAGGTGTTAGTCTTATGTGCATTTTCGACCAAAAATGTCAAATCGCCGTAGGAGTCTCAGACTTTGCAGGACGACTCCTTAGGTCAAATGGAGCATTCCCAACGAAACATTTTTCACTTTGGAGCCAATGTTACAGTTGGATAATGGAGCCCATAGCTCCGCTCACAGAGGTGATCTGGGGTCAAGAACGGTGGAAACGTGACCTCCAGGTCAAGGTCTACCCGCATGCAAAATTTCAATGCGCTGCGACAACTTTGACATCCGAGTGGCATTTGAGCGCCAGGTGTTAGTCTTATGTGCATTTTCGACCAAAAATGTCAAATCGCCGTAGGAGTCTCAGACTTTGCAGGACGACTCCTTAGGTCAAATGGAGCATTCCCAACGAAACATTTTTCACTTTGGAGCCAATGTTACAGTTGGATAATGGAGCCCATAGCTCCGCTCACAGAGGTGATCTGGGGTCAAGAACGGTGGAAACGTGACCTCCAGGTCAAGGTCTACCCGCATGCAAAATTTCAATGCGCTGCGACAACTTTGACATCCGAGTGGCATTTGAGCGCCAGGTGTTAGTCTTATGTGCATTTTCGACCAAAAATGTCAAATCGCCGTAGGAGTCTCAGACTTTGCAGGACGACTCCTTAGGTCAAATGGAGCATTCCCAACGAAACATTTTTCACTTTGGAGCCAATGTTACAGTTGGATAATGGAGCCCATAGCTCCGCTCACAGAGGTGATCTGGGGTCAAGAACGGTGGAAACGTGACCTCCAGGTCAAGGTCTACCCGCATGCAAAATTTCAATGCGCTGCGACAACTTTGACATCCGAGTGGCATTTGAGCGCCAGGTGTTAGTCTTATGTGCATTTTCGACCAAAAATGTCAAATCGCCGTAGGAGTCTCAGACTTTGCAGGACGACTCCTTAGGTCAAATGGAGCATTCCCAACGAAACATTTTTCACTTTGGAGCCAATGTTACAGTTGGATAATGGAGCCCATAGCTCCGCTCACAGAGGTGATCTGGGGTCAAGAACGGTGGAAACGTGACCTCCAGGTCAAGGTCTACCCGCATGCAAAATTTCAATGCGCTGCGACAACTTTGACATCCGAGTGGCATTTGAGCGCCAGGTGTTAGTCTTATGTGCATTTTCGACCAAAAATGTCAAATCGCCGTAGGAGTCTCAGACTTTGCAGGACGACTCCTTAGGTCAAATGGAGCATTCCCAACGAAACATTTTTCACTTTGGAGCCAATGTTACAGTTGGATAATGGAGCCCATAGCTCCGCTCACAGAGGTGATCTGGGGTCAAGAACGGTGGAAACGTGACCTCCAGGTCAAGGTCTACCCGCATGCAAAATTTCAATGCGCTGCGACAACTTTGACATCCGAGTGGCATTTGAGCGCCAGGTGTTAGTCTTATGTGCATTTTCGACCAAAAATGTCAAATCGCCGTAGGAGTCTCAGACTTTGCAGGACGACTCCTTAGGTCAAATGGAGCATTCCCAACGAAACATTTTTCACTTTGGAGCCAATGTTACAGTTGGATAATGGAGCCCATAGCTCCGCTCACAGAGGTGATCTGGGGTCAAGAACGGTGGAAACGTGACCTCCAGGTCAAGGTCTACCCGCATGCAAAATTTCAATGCGCTGCGACAACTTTGACATCCGAGTGGCATTTGAGCGCCAGGTGTTAGTCTTATGTGCATTTTCGACCAAAAATGTCAAATCGCCGTAGGAGTCTCAGACTTTGCAGGACGACTCCTTAGGTCAAATGGAGCATTCCCAACGAAACATTTTTCACTTTGGAGCCAATGTTACAGTTGGATAATGGAGCCCATAGCTCCGCTCACAGAGGTGATCTGGGGTCAAGAACGGTGGAAACGTGACCTCCAGGTCAAGGTCTACCCGCATGCAAAATTTCAATGCGCTGCGACAACTTTGACATCCGAGTGGCATTTGAGCGCCAGGTGTTAGTCTTATGTGCATTTTCGACCAAAAATGTCAAATCGCCGTAGGAGTCTCAGACTTTGCAGGACGACTCCTTAGGTCAAATGGAGCATTCCCAACGAAACATTTTTCACTTTGGAGCCAATGTTACAGTTGGATAATGGAGCCCATAGCTCCGCTCACAGAGGTGATCTGGGGTCAAGAACGGTGGAAACGTGACCTCCAGGTCAAGGTCTACCCGCATGCAAAATTTCAATGCGCTGCGACAACTTTGACATCCGAGTGGCATTTGAGCGCCAGGTGTTAGTCTTATGTGCATTTTCGACCAAAAATGTCAAATCGCCGTAGGAGTCTCAGACTTTGCAGGACGACTCCTTAGGTCAAATGGAGCATTCCCAACGAAACATTTTTCACTTTGGAGCCAATGTTACAGTTGGATAATGGAGCCCATAGCTCCGCTCACAGAGGTGATCTGGGGTCAAGAACGGTGGAAACGTGACCTCCAGGTCAAGGTCTACCCGCATGCAAAATTTCAATGCGCTGCGACAACTTTGACATCCGAGTGGCATTTGAGCGCCAGGTGTTAGTCTTATGTGCATTTTCGACCAAAAATGTCAAATCGCCGTAGGAGTCTCAGACTTTGCAGGACGACTCCTTAGGTCAAATGGAGCATTCCCAACGAAACATTTTTCACTTTGGAGCCAATGTTACAGTTGGATAATGGAGCCCATAGCTCCGCTCACAGAGGTGATCTGGGGTCAAGAACGGTGGAAACGTGACCTCCAGGTCAAGGTCTACCCGCATGCAAAATTTCAATGCGCTGCGACAACTTTGACATCCGAGTGGCATTTGAGCGCCAGGTGTTAGTCTTATGTGCATTTTCGACCAAAAATGTCAAATCGCCGTAGGAGTCTCAGACTTTGCAGGACGACTCCTTAGGTCAAATGGAGCATTCCCAACGAAACATTTTTCACTTTGGAGCCAATGTTACAGTTGGATAATGGAGCCCATAGCTCCGCTCACAGAGGTGATCTGGGGTCAAGAACGGTGGAAACGTGACCTCCAGGTCAAGGTCTACCCGCATGCAAAATTTCAATGCGCTGCGACAACTTTGACATCCGAGTGGCATTTGAGCGCCAGGTGTTAGTCTTATGTGCATTTTCGACCAAAAATGTCAAATCGCCGTAGGAGTCTCAGACTTTGCAGGACGACTCCTTAGGTCAAATGGAGCATTCCCAACGAAACATTTTTCACTTTGGAGCCAATGTTACAGTTGGATAATGGAGCCCATAGCTCCGCTCACAGAGGTGATCTGGGGTCAAGAACGGTGGAAACGTGACCTCCAGGTCAAGGTCTACCCGCATGCAAAATTTCAATGCGCTGCGACAACTTTGACATCCGAGTGGCATTTGAGCGCCAGGTGTTAGTCTTATGTGCATTTTCGACCAAAAATGTCAAATCGCCGTAGGAGTCTCAGACTTTGCAGGACGACTCCTTAGGTCAAATGGAGCATTCCCAACGAAACATTTTTCACTTTGGAGCCAATGTTACAGTTGGATAATGGAGCCCATAGCTCCGCTCACAGAGGTGATCTGGGGTCAAGAACGGTGGAAACGTGACCTCCAGGTCAAGGTCTACCCGCATGCAAAATTTCAATGCGCTGCGACAACTTTGACATCCGAGTGGCATTTGAGCGCCAGGTGTTAGTCTTATGTGCATTTTCGACCAAAAATGTCAAATCGCCGTAGGAGTCTCAGACTTTGCAGGACGACTCCTTAGGTCAAATGGAGCATTCCCAACGAAACATTTTTCACTTTGGAGCCAATGTTACAGTTGGATAATGGAGCCCATAGCTCCGCTCACAGAGGTGATCTGGGGTCAAGAACGGTGGAAACGTGACCTCCAGGTCAAGGTCTACCCGCATGCAAAATTTCAATGCGCTGCGACAACTTTGACATCCGAGTGGCATTTGAGCGCCAGGTGTTAGTCTTATGTGCATTTTCGACCAAAAATGTCAAATCGCCGTAGGAGTCTCAGACTTTGCAGGACGACTCCTTAGGTCAAATGGAGCATTCCCAACGAAACATTTTTCACTTTGGAGCCAATGTTACAGTTGGATAATGGAGCCCATAGCTCCGCTCACAGAGGTGATCTGGGGTCAAGAACGGTGGAAACGTGACCTCCAGGTCAAGGTCTACCCGCATGCAAAATTTCAATGCGCTGCGACAACTTTGACATCCGAGTGGCATTTGAGCGCCAGGTGTTAGTCTTATGTGCATTTTCGACCAAAAATGTCAAATCGCCGTAGGAGTCTCAGACTTTGCAGGACGACTCCTTAGGTCAAATGGAGCATTCCCAACGAAACATTTTTCACTTTGGAGCCAATGTTACAGTTGGATAATGGAGCCCATAGCTCCGCTCACAGAGGTGATCTGGGGTCAAGAACGGTGGAAACGTGACCTCCAGGTCAAGGTCTACCCGCATGCAAAATTTCAATGCGCTGCGACAACTTTGACATCCGAGTGGCATTTGAGCGCCAGGTGTTAGTCTTATGTGCATTTTCGACCAAAAATGTCAAATCGCCGTAGGAGTCTCAGACTTTGCAGGACGACTCCTTAGGTCAAATGGAGCATTCCCAACGAAACATTTTTCACTTTGGAGCCAATGTTACAGTTGGATAATGGAGCCCATAGCTCCGCTCACAGAGGTGATCTGGGGTCAAGAACGGTGGAAACGTGACCTCCAGGTCAAGGTCTACCCGCATGCAAAATTTCAATGCGCTGCGACAACTTTGACATCCGAGTGGCATTTGAGCGCCAGGTGTTAGTCTTATGTGCATTTTCGACCAAAAATGTCAAATCGCCGTAGGAGTCTCAGACTTTGCAGGACGACTCCTTAGGTCAAATGGAGCATTCCCAACGAAACATTTTTCACTTTGGAGCCAATGTTACAGTTGGATAATGGAGCCCATAGCTCCGCTCACAGAGGTGATCTGGGGTCAAGAACGGTGGAAACGTGACCTCCAGGTCAAGGTCTACCCGCATGCAAAATTTCAATGCGCTGCGACAACTTTGACATCCGAGTGGCATTTGAGCGCCAGGTGTTAGTCTTATGTGCATTTTCGACCAAAAATGTCAAATCGCCGTAGGAGTCTCAGACTTTGCAGGACGACTCCTTAGGTCAAATGGAGCATTCCCAACGAAACATTTTTCACTTTGGAGCCAATGTTACAGTTGGATAATGGAGCCCATAGCTCCGCTCACAGAGGTGATCTGGGGTCAAGAACGGTGGAAACGTGACCTCCAGGTCAAGGTCTACCCGCATGCAAAATTTCAATGCGCTGCGACAACTTTGACATCCGAGTGGCATTTGAGCGCCAGGTGTTAGTCTTATGTGCATTTTC
This sequence comes from Haliotis rufescens, assembly GCF_023055435.1. Lineage (NCBI taxonomy): Eukaryota > Metazoa > Mollusca > Gastropoda > Lepetellida > Haliotidae > Haliotis > Haliotis rufescens. Next base: position 8,329 of record NW_025963963.1, on the reverse strand, counting down.
GACCAAAAATGTCAAATCGCCGTAGGAGTCTCAGACTTTGCAGGACGACTCCTTAGGTCAAATGGAGCATTCCCAACGAAACATTTTTCACTTTGGAGCCAATGTTACAGTTGGATAATGGAGCCCATAGCTCCGCTCACAGAGGTGATCTGGGGTCAAGAACGGTGGAAACGTGACCTCCAGGTCAAGGTCTACCCGCATGCAAAATTTCAATGCGCTGCGACAACTTTGACATCCGAGTGGCATTTGAGCGCCAGGTGTTAGTCTTATGTGCATTTTCGACCAAAAATGTCAAATCGCCGTAGGAGTCTCAGACTTTGCAGGACGACTCCTTAGGTCAAATGGAGCATTCCCAACGAAACATTTTTCACTTTGGAGCCAATGTTACAGTTGGATAATGGAGCCCATAGCTCCGCTCACAGAGGTGATCTGGGGTCAAGAACGGTGGAAACGTGACCTCCAGGTCAAGGTCTACCCGCATGCAAAATTTCAATGCGCTGCGACAACTTTGACATCCGAGTGGCATTTGAGCGCCAGGTGTTAGTCTTATGTGCATTTTCGACCAAAATGTCAAATCGCCGTAGGAGTCTCAGACTTTGCAGGACGACTCCTTAGGTCAAATGGAGCATTCCCAACGAAACATTTTTCACTTTGGAGCCAATGTTACAGTTGGATAATGGAGCCCATAGCTCCGCTCACAGAGGTGATCTGGGGTCAAGAACGGTGGAAACGTGACCTCCAGGTCAAGGTCTACCCGCATGCAAAATTTCAATGCGCTGCGACAACTTTGACATCCGAGTGGCATTTGAGCGCCAGGTGTTAGTCTTATGTGCATTTTCGACCAAAAATGTCAAATCGCCGTAGGAGTCTCAGACTTTGCAGGACGACTCCTTAGGTCAAATGGAGCATTCCCAACGAAACATTTTTCACTTTGGAGCCAATGTTACAGTTGGATAATGGAGCCATAGCTCCGCTCACAGAGGTGATCTGGGGTCAAGAACGGTGGAAACGTGACCTCCAGGTCAAGGTCTACCCGCATGCAAAATTTCAATGCGCTGCGACAACTTTGACATCCGAGTGGCATTTGAGCGCCAGGTGTTAGTCTTATGTGCATTTTCGACCAAAAATGTCAAATCGCCGTAGGAGTCTCAGACTTTGCAGGACGACTCCTTAGGTCAAATGGAGCATTCCCAACGAAACATTTTTCACTTTGGAGCCAATGTTACAGTTGGATAATGGAGCCCATAGCTCCGCTCACAGAGGTGATCTGGGGTCAAGAACGGTGGAAACGTGACCTCCAGGTCAAGGTCTACCCGCATGCAAAATTTCAATGCGCTGCGACAACTTTGACATCCGAGTGGCATTTGAGCGCCAGGTGTTAGTCTTATGTGCATTTTCGACCAAAAATGTCAAATCGCCGTAGGAGTCTCAGACTTTGCAGGACGACTCCTTAGGTCAAATGGAGCATTCCCAACGAAACATTTTTCACTTTGGAGCCAATGTTACAGTTGGATAATGGAGCCCATAGCTCCGCTCACAGAGGTGATCTGGGGTCAAGAACGGTGGAAACGTGACCTCCAGGTCAAGGTCTACCCGCATGCAAAATTTCAATGCGCTGCGACAACTTTGACATCCGAGTGGCATTTGAGCGCCAGGTGTTAGTCTTATGTGCATTTTCGACCAAAAATGTCAAATCGCCGTAGGAGTCTCAGACTTTGCAGGACGACTCCTTAGGTCAAATGGAGCATTCCCAACGAAACATTTTTCACTTTGGAGCCAATGTTACAGTTGGATAATGGAGCCCATAGCTCCGCTCACAGAGGTGATCTGGGGTCAAGAACGGTGGAAACGTGACCTCCAGGTCAAGGTCTACCCGCATGCAAAATTTCAATGCGCTGCGACAACTTTGACATCCGAGTGGCATTTGAGCGCCAGGTGTTAGTCTTATGTGCATTTTCGACCAAAAATGTCAAATCGCCGTAGGAGTCTCAGACTTTGCAGGACGACTCCTTAGGTCAAATGGAGCATTCCCAACGAAACATTTTTCACTTTGGAGCCAATGTTACAGTTGGATAATGGAGCCCATAGCTCCGCTCACAGAGGTGATCTGGGGTCAAGAACGGTGGAAACGTGACCTCCAGGTCAAGGTCTACCCGCATGCAAAATTTCAATGCGCTGCGACAACTTTGACATCCGAGTGGCATTTGAGCGCCAGGTGTTAGTCTTATGTGCATTTTCGACCAAAAATGTCAAATCGCCGTAGGAGTCTCAGACTTTGCAGGACGACTCCTTAGGTCAAATGGAGCATTCCCAACGAAACATTTTTCACTTTGGAGCCAATGTTACAGTTGGATAATGGAGCCCATAGCTCCGCTCACAGAGGTGATCTGGGGTCAAGAACGGTGGAAACGTGACCTCCAGGTCAAGGTCTACCCGCATGCAAAATTTCAATGCGCTGCGACAACTTTGACATCCGAGTGGCATTTGAGCGCCAGGTGTTAGTCTTATGTGCATTTTCGACCAAAAATGTCAAATCGCCGTAGGAGTCTCAGACTTTGCAGGACGACTCCTTAGGTCAAATGGAGCATTCCCAACGAAACATTTTTCACTTTGGAGCCAATGTTACAGTTGGATAATGGAGCCCATAGCTCCGCTCACAGAGGTGATCTGGGGTCAAGAACGGTGGAAACGTGACCTCCAGGTCAAGGTCTACCCGCATGCAAAATTTCAATGCGCTGCGACAACTTTGACATCCGAGTGGCATTTGAGCGCCAGGTGTTAGTCTTATGTGCATTTTCGACCAAAAATGTCAAATCGCCGTAGGAGTCTCAGACTTTGCAGGACGACTCCTTAGGTCAAATGGAGCCATTCCCAACGAAACATTTTTCACTTTGGAGCCAATGTTACAGTTGGATAATGGAGCCCATAGCTCCGCTCACAGAGGTGATCTGGGGTCAAGAACGGTGGAAACGTGACCTCCAGGTCAAGGTCTACCCGCATGCAAAATTTCAATGCGCTGCGACAACTTTGACATCCGAGTGGCATTTGAGCGCCAGGTGTTAGTCTTATGTGCATTTTCGACCAAAAATGTCAAATCGCCGTAGGAGTCTCAGACTTTGCAGGACGACTCCTTAGGTCAAATGGAGCATTCCCAACGAAACATTTTTCACTTTGGAGCCAATGTTACAGTTGGATAATGGAGCCCATAGCTCCGCTCACAGAGGTGATCTGGGGTCAAGAACGGTGGAAACGTGACCTCCAGGTCAAGGTCTACCCGCATGCAAAATTTCAATGCGCTGCGACAACTTTGACATCCGAGTGGCATTTGAGCGCCAGGTGTTAGTCTTATGTGCATTTTCGACCAAAAATGTCAAAATCGCCGTAGGAGTCTCAGACTTTGCAGGACGACTCCTTAGGTCAAATGGAGCATTCCCAACGAAACATTTTTCACTTTGGAGCCAATGTTACAGTTGGATAATGGAGCCCATAGCTCCGCTCACAGAGGTGATCTGGGGTCAAGAACGGTGGAAACGTGACCTCCAGGTCAAGGTCTACCCGCATGCAAAATTTCAATGCGCTGCGACAACTTTGACATCCGAGTGGCATTTGAGCGCCAGGTGTTAGTCTTATGTGCATTTTCGACCAAAAATGTCAAATCGCCGTAGGAGTCTCAGACTTTGCAGGACGACTCCTTAGGTCAAATGGAGCATTCCCAACGAAACATTTTTCACTTTGGAGCCAATGTTACAGTTGGATAATGGAGGCCCATAGCTCCGCTCACAGAGGTGATCTGGGGTCAAGAACGGTGGAAACGTGACCTCCAGGTCAAGGTCTACCCGCATGCAAAATTTCAATGCGCTGCGACAACTTTGACATCCGAGTGGCATTTGAGCGCCAGGTGTTAGTCTTATGTGCATTTTCGACCAAAAATGTCAAATCGCCGTAGGAGTCTCAGACTTTGCAGGACGACTCCTTAGGTCAAATGGAGCATTCCCAACGAAACATTTTTCACTTTGGAGCCAATGTTACAGTTGGATAATGGAGCCCATAGCTCCGCTCACAGAGGTGATCTGGGGTCAAGAACGGTGGAAACGTGACCTCCAGGTCAAGGTCTACCCGCATGCAAAATTTCAATGCGCTGCGACAACTTTGACATCCGAGTGGCATTTGAGCGCCAGGTGTTAGTCTTATGTGCATTTTCGACCAAAAATGTCAAATCGCCGTAGGAGTCTCAGACTTTGCAGGACGACTCCTTAGGTCAAATGGAGCATTCCCAACGAAACATTTTTCACTTTGGAGCCAATGTTACAGTTGGATAATGGAGCCCATAGCTCCGCTCACAGAGGTGATCTGGGGTCAAGAACGGTGGAAACGTGACCTCCAGGTCAAGGTCTACCCGCATGCAAAATTTCAATGCGCTGCGACAACTTTGACATCCGAGTGGCATTTGAGCGCCAGGTGTTAGTCTTATGTGCATTTTCGACCAAAAATGTCAAATCGCCGTAGGAGTCTCAGACTTTGCAGGACGACTCCTTAGGTCAAATGGAGCATTCCCAACGAAACATTTTTCACTTTGGAGCCAATGTTACAGTTGGATAATGGAGCCCATAGCTCCGCTCACAGAGGTGATCTGGGGTCAAGAACGGTGGAAACGTGACCTCCAGGTCAAGGTCTACCCGCATGCAAAATTTCAATGCGCTGCGACAACTTTGACATCCGAGTGGCATTTGAGCGCCAGGTGTTAGTCTTATGTGCATTTTCGACCAAAAATGTCAAATCGCCGTAGGAGTCTCAGACTTTGCAGGACGACTCCTTAGGTCAAATGGAGCATTCCCAACGAAACATTTTTTCACTTTGGAGCCAATGTTACAGTTGGATAATGGAGCCCATAGCTCCGCTCACAGAGGTGATCTGGGGTCAAGAACGGTGGAAACGTGACCTCCAGGTCAAGGTCTACCCGCATGCAAAATTTCAATGCGCTGCGACAACTTTGACATCCGAGTGGCATTTGAGCGCCAGGTGTTAGTCTTATGTGCATTTTCGACCAAAAATGTCAAATCGCCGTAGGAGTCTCAGACTTTGCAGGACGACTCCTTAGGTCAAATGGAGCATTCCCAACGAAACATTTTTCACTTTGGAGCCAATGTTACAGTTGGATAATGGAGCCCATAGCTCCGCTCACAGAGGTGATCTGGGGTCAAGAACGGTGGAAACGTGACCTCCAGGTCAAGGTCTACCCGCATGCAAAATTTCAATGCGCTGCGACAACTTTGACATCCGAGTGGCATTTGAGCGCCAGGTGTTAGTCTTATGTGCATTTTCGACCAAAAATGTCAAATCGCCGTAGGAGTCTCAGACTTTGCAGGACGACTCCTTAGGTCAAATGGAGCATTCCCAACGAAACATTTTTCACTTTGGAGCCAATGTTACAGTTGGATAATGGAGCCCATAGCTCCGCTCACAGAGGTGATCTGGGGTCAAGAACGGTGGAAACGTGACCTCCAGGTCAAGGTCTACCCGCATGCAAAATTTCAATGCGCTGCGACAACTTTGACATCCGAGTGGCATTTGAGCGCCAGGTGTTAGTCTTATGTGCATTTTCGACCAAAAATGTCAAATCGCCGTAGGAGTCTCAGACTTTGCAGGACGACTCCTTAGGTCAAATGGAGCATTCCCAACGAAACATTTTTCACTTTGGAGCCAATGTTACAGTTGGATAATGGAGCCCATAGCTCCGCTCACAGAGGTGATCTGGGGTCAAGAACGGTGGAAACGTGACCTCCAGGTCAAGGTCTACCCGCATGCAAAATTTCAATGCGCTGCGACAACTTTGACATCCGAGTGGCATTTGAGCGCCAGGTGTTAGTCTTATGTGCATTTTCGACCAAAAATGTCAAATCGCCGTAGAGTCTCAGACTTTGCAGGACGACTCCTTAGGTCAAATGGAGCATTCCACGAAACATTTTTCACTTTGGAGCCAATGTTACAGTTGGATAATGGAGCCCATAGCTCCGCTCACAGAGGTGATCTGGGGTCAAGAACGGTGGAAACGTGACCTCCAGGTCAAGGTCTACCCGCATGCAAAATTTCAATGCGCTGCGACAACTTTGACATCCGAGTGGCATTTGAGCGCCAGGTGTTAGTCTTATGTGCATTTTCGACCAAAAATGTCAAATCGCCGTAGGAGTCTCAGACTTTGCAGGACGACTCCTTAGGTCAAATGGAGCATTCCCAACGAAACATTTTTCACTTTGGAGCCAATGTTACAGTTGGATAATGGAGCCCATAGCTCCGCTCACAGAGGTGATCTGGGGTCAAGAACGGTGGAAACGTGACCTCCAGGTCAAGGTCTACCCGCATGCAAAATTTCAATGCGCTGCGACAACTTTGACATCCGAGTGGCATTTGAGCGCCAGGTGTTAGTCTTATGTGCATTTTCGACCAAAAATGTCAAATCGCCGTAGGAGTCTCAGACTTTGCAGGACGACTCCTTAGGTCAAATGGAGCATTCCCAACGAAACATTTTTCACTTTGGAGCCAATGTTACAGTTGGATAATGGAGCCCATAGCTCCGCTCACAGAGGTGATCTGGGGTCAAGAACGGTGGAAACGTGACCTCCAGGTCAAGGTCTACCCGCATGCAAAATTTCAATGCGCTGCGACAACTTTGACATCCGAGTGGCATTTGAGCGCCAGGTGTTAGTCTTATGTGCATTTTCGACCAAAAATGTCAAATCGCCGTAGGAGTCTCAGACTTTGCAGGACGACTCCTTAGGTCAAATGGAGCATTCCCAACGAAACATTTTTCACTTTGGAGCCAATGTTACAGTTGGATAATGGAGCCCATAGCTCCGCTCACAGAGGTGATCTGGGGTCAAGAACGGTGGAAACGTGACCTCCAGGTCAAGGTCTACCCGCATGCAAAATTTCAATGCGCTGCGACAACTTTGACATCCGAGTGGCATTTGAGCGCCAGGTGTTTAGTCTTATGTGCATTTTCGACCAAAAATGTCAAATCGCCGTAGGAGTCTCAGACTTTGCAGGACGACTCCTTAGGTCAAATGGAGCATTCCCAACGAAACATTTTTCACTTTGGAGCCAATGTTACAGTTGGATAATGGAGCCCATAGCTCCGCTCACAGAGGTGATCTGGGGTCAAGAACGGTGGAAACGTGACCTCCAGGTCAAGGTCTACCCGCATGCAAAATTTCAATGCGCTGCGACAACTTTGACATCCGAGTGGCATTTGAGCGCCAGGTGTTAGTCTTATGTGCATTTTCGACCAAAAATGTCAAATCGCCGTAGGAGTCTCAGACTTTGCAGGACGACTCCTTAGGTCAAATGGAGCATTCCCAACGAAACATTTTTCACTTTGGAGCCAATGTTACAGTTGGATAATGGAGCCCATAGCTCCGCTCACAGAGGTGATCTGGGGTCAAGAACGGTGGAAACGTGACCTCCAGGTCAAGGTCTACCCGCATGCAAAATTTCAATGCGCTGCGACAACTTTGACATCCGAGTGGCATTTGAGCGCCAGGTGTTAGTCTTATGTGCATTTTCGACCAAAAATGTCAAATCGCCGTAGGAGTCTCAGACTTTGCAGGACGACTCCTTAGGTCAAATGGAGCATTCCCAACGAAACATTTTTCACTTTGGAGCCAATGTTACAGTTGGATAATGGAGCCCATAGCTCCGCTCACAGAGGTGATCTGGGGTCAAGAACGGTGGAAACGTGACCTCCAGGTCAAGGTCTACCCGCATGCAAAATTTCAATGCGCTGCGACAACTTTGACATCCGAGTGGCATTTGAGCGCCAGGTGTTAGTCTTATGTGCATTTTCGACCAAAAATGTCAAATCGCCGTAGGAGTCTCAGACTTTGCAGGACGACTCCTTAGGTCAAATGGAGCATTCCCAACGAAACATTTTTCACTTTGGAGCCAATGTTACAGTTGGATAATGGAGCCCATAGCTCCGCTCACAGAGGTGATCTGGGGTCAAGAACGGTGGAAACGTGACCTCCAGGTCAAGGTCTACCCGCATGCAAAATTTCAATGCGCTGCGACAACTTTGACATCCGAGTGGCATTTGAGCGCCAGGTGTTAGTCTTATGTGCATTTTCGACCAAAAATGTCAAATCGCCGTAGGAGTCTCAGACTTTGCAGGACGACTCCTTAGGTCAAATGGAGCATTCCCAACGAAACATTTTTCACTTTGGAGCCAATGTTACAGTTGGATAATGGAGCCCATAGCTCCGCTCACAGAGGTGATCTGGGGTCAAGAACGGTGGAAACGTGACCTCCAGGTCAAGGTCTACCCGCATGCAAAATT
>NW_025963962.1:0-46704 GCF_023055435.1 Haliotis rufescens | reverse complement strand
TCAAGACGATACTCCTTTTTTTAAATTTTGGCACCCCAGCCCATGGTGACAAGTCATGCTTTTGACACTACGATCGCCCCTAAGGCCTGGAGAAAATAGTTAAAAATCTACAATTTGAACGTCAACGTGGTCGGGGGGACCTGTCCGACCCGCCTACCGAGTTTCAAGACGATACTCCTTTTTTTAAATTTTGGCACCCCAGCCCATGGTGACAAGTCATGCTTTTGACACTACGATCGCCCCTAAGGCCTGGAGAAAATAGTTAAAAATCTACAATTTGAACGTCAACGTGGTCGGGGGGACCTGTCCGACCCGCCTACCGAGTTTCAAGACGATACTCCTTTTTTTAAATTTTGGCACCCCAGCCCATGGTGACAAGTCATGCTTTTGACACTACGATCGCCCCTAAGGCCTGGAGAAAATAGTTAAAAATCTACAATTTGAACGTCAACGTGGTCGGGGGGACCTGTCCGACCCGCCTACCGAGTTTCAAGACGATACTCCTTTTTTTAAATTTTGGCACCCCAGCCCATGGTGACAAGTCATGCTTTTGACACTACGATCGCCCCTAAGGCCTGGAGAAAATAGTTAAAAATCTACAATTTGAACGTCAACGTGGTCGGGGGGACCTGTCCGACCCGCCTACCGAGTTTCAAGACGATACTCCTTTTTTTAAATTTTGGCACCCCAGCCCATGGTGACAAGTCATGCTTTTGACACTACGATCGCCCCTAAGGCCTGGAGAAAATAGTTAAAAATCTACAATTTGAACGTCAACGTGGTCGGGGGGACCTGTCCGACCCGCCTACCGAGTTTCAAGACGATACTCCTTTTTTTAAATTTTGGCACCCCAGCCCATGGTGACAAGTCATGCTTTTGACACTACGATCGCCCCTAAGGCCTGGAGAAAATAGTTAAAAATCTACAATTTGAACGTCAACGTGGTCGGGGGGACCTGTCCGACCCGCCTACCGAGTTTCAAGACGATACTCCTTTTTTTAAATTTTGGCACCCCAGCCCATGGTGACAAGTCATGCTTTTGACACTACGATCGCCCCTAAGGCCTGGAGAAAATAGTTAAAAATCTACAATTTGAACGTCAACGTGGTCGGGGGGACCTGTCCGACCCGCCTACCGAGTTTCAAGACGATACTCCTTTTTTTAAATTTTGGCACCCCAGCCCATGGTGACAAGTCATGCTTTTGACACTACGATCGCCCCTAAGGCCTGGAGAAAATAGTTAAAAATCTACAATTTGAACGTCAACGTGGTCGGGGGGACCTGTCCGACCCGCCTACCGAGTTTCAAGACGATACTCCTTTTTTTAAATTTTGGCACCCCAGCCCATGGTGACAAGTCATGCTTTTGACACTACGATCGCCCCTAAGGCCTGGAGAAAATAGTTAAAAATCTACAATTTGAACGTCAACGTGGTCGGGGGGACCTGTCCGACCCGCCTACCGAGTTTCAAGACGATACTCCTTTTTTTAAATTTTGGCACCCCAGCCCATGGTGACAAGTCATGCTTTTGACACTACGATCGCCCCTAAGGCCTGGAGAAAATAGTTAAAAATCTACAATTTGAACGTCAACGTGGTCGGGGGGACCTGTCCGACCCGCCTACCGAGTTTCAAGACGATACTCCTTTTTTTAAATTTTGGCACCCCAGCCCATGGTGACAAGTCATGCTTTTGACACTACGATCGCCCCTAAGGCCTGGAGAAAATAGTTAAAAATCTACAATTTGAACGTCAACGTGGTCGGGGGGACCTGTCCGACCCGCCTACCGAGTTTCAAGACGATACTCCTTTTTTTAAATTTTGGCACCCCAGCCCATGGTGACAAGTCATGCTTTTGACACTACGATCGCCCCTAAGGCCTGGAGAAAATAGTTAAAAATCTACAATTTGAACGTCAACGTGGTCGGGGGGACCTGTCCGACCCGCCTACCGAGTTTCAAGACGATACTCCTTTTTTTAAATTTTGGCACCCCAGCCCATGGTGACAAGTCATGCTTTTGACACTACGATCGCCCCTAAGGCCTGGAGAAAATAGTTAAAAATCTACAATTTGAACGTCAACGTGGTCGGGGGGACCTGTCCGACCCGCCTACCGAGTTTCAAGACGATACTCCTTTTTTTAAATTTTGGCACCCCAGCCCATGGTGACAAGTCATGCTTTTGACACTACGATCGCCCCTAAGGCCTGGAGAAAATAGTTAAAAATCTACAATTTGAACGTCAACGTGGTCGGGGGGACCTGTCCGACCCGCCTACCGAGTTTCAAGACGATACTCCTTTTTTTAAATTTTGGCACCCCAGCCCATGGTGACAAGTCATGCTTTTGACACTACGATCGCCCCTAAGGCCTGGAGAAAATAGTTAAAAATCTACAATTTGAACGTCAACGTGGTCGGGGGGACCTGTCCGACCCGCCTACCGAGTTTCAAGACGATACTCCTTTTTTTAAATTTTGGCACCCCAGCCCATGGTGACAAGTCATGCTTTTGACACTACGATCGCCCCTAAGGCCTGGAGAAAATAGTTAAAAATCTACAATTTGAACGTCAACGTGGTCGGGGGGACCTGTCCGACCCGCCTACCGAGTTTCAAGACGATACTCCTTTTTTTAAATTTTGGCACCCCAGCCCATGGTGACAAGTCATGCTTTTGACACTACGATCGCCCCTAAGGCCTGGAGAAAATAGTTAAAAATCTACAATTTGAACGTCAACGTGGTCGGGGGGACCTGTCCGACCCGCCTACCGAGTTTCAAGACGATACTCCTTTTTTTAAATTTTGGCACCCCAGCCCATGGTGACAAGTCATGCTTTTGACACTACGATCGCCCCTAAGGCCTGGAGAAAATAGTTAAAAATCTACAATTTGAACGTCAACGTGGTCGGGGGGACCTGTCCGACCCGCCTACCGAGTTTCAAGACGATACTCCTTTTTTTAAATTTTGGCACCCCAGCCCATGGTGACAAGTCATGCTTTTGACACTACGATCGCCCCTAAGGCCTGGAGAAAATAGTTAAAAATCTACAATTTGAACGTCAACGTGGTCGGGGGGACCTGTCCGACCCGCCTACCGAGTTTCAAGACGATACTCCTTTTTTTAAATTTTGGCACCCCAGCCCATGGTGACAAGTCATGCTTTTGACACTACGATCGCCCCTAAGGCCTGGAGAAAATAGTTAAAAATCTACAATTTGAACGTCAACGTGGTCGGGGGGACCTGTCCGACCCGCCTACCGAGTTTCAAGACGATACTCCTTTTTTTAAATTTTGGCACCCCAGCCCATGGTGACAAGTCATGCTTTTGACACTACGATCGCCCCTAAGGCCTGGAGAAAATAGTTAAAAATCTACAATTTGAACGTCAACGTGGTCGGGGGGACCTGTCCGACCCGCCTACCGAGTTTCAAGACGATACTCCTTTTTTTAAATTTTGGCACCCCAGCCCATGGTGACAAGTCATGCTTTTGACACTACGATCGCCCCTAAGGCCTGGAGAAAATAGTTAAAAATCTACAATTTGAACGTCAACGTGGTCGGGGGGACCTGTCCGACCCGCCTACCGAGTTTCAAGACGATACTCCTTTTTTTAAATTTTGGCACCCCAGCCCATGGTGACAAGTCATGCTTTTGACACTACGATCGCCCCTAAGGCCTGGAGAAAATAGTTAAAAATCTACAATTTGAACGTCAACGTGGTCGGGGGGACCTGTCCGACCCGCCTACCGAGTTTCAAGACGATACTCCTTTTTTTAAATTTTGGCACCCCAGCCCATGGTGACAAGTCATGCTTTTGACACTACGATCGCCCCTAAGGCCTGGAGAAAATAGTTAAAAATCTACAATTTGAACGTCAACGTGGTCGGGGGGACCTGTCCGACCCGCCTACCGAGTTTCAAGACGATACTCCTTTTTTTAAATTTTGGCACCCCAGCCCATGGTGACAAGTCATGCTTTTGACACTACGATCGCCCCTAAGGCCTGGAGAAAATAGTTAAAAATCTACAATTTGAACGTCAACGTGGTCGGGGGGACCTGTCCGACCCGCCTACCGAGTTTCAAGACGATACTCCTTTTTTTAAATTTTGGCACCCCAGCCCATGGTGACAAGTCATGCTTTTGACACTACGATCGCCCCTAAGGCCTGGAGAAAATAGTTAAAAATCTACAATTTGAACGTCAACGTGGTCGGGGGGACCTGTCCGACCCGCCTACCGAGTTTCAAGACGATACTCCTTTTTTTAAATTTTGGCACCCCAGCCCATGGTGACAAGTCATGCTTTTGACACTACGATCGCCCCTAAGGCCTGGAGAAAATAGTTAAAAATCTACAATTTGAACGTCAACGTGGTCGGGGGGACCTGTCCGACCCGCCTACCGAGTTTCAAGACGATACTCCTTTTTTTAAATTTTGGCACCCCAGCCCATGGTGACAAGTCATGCTTTTGACACTACGATCGCCCCTAAGGCCTGGAGAAAATAGTTAAAAATCTACAATTTGAACGTCAACGTGGTCGGGGGGACCTGTCCGACCCGCCTACCGAGTTTCAAGACGATACTCCTTTTTTTAAATTTTGGCACCCCAGCCCATGGTGACAAGTCATGCTTTTGACACTACGATCGCCCCTAAGGCCTGGAGAAAATAGTTAAAAATCTACAATTTGAACGTCAACGTGGTCGGGGGGACCTGTCCGACCCGCCTACCGAGTTTCAAGACGATACTCCTTTTTTTAAATTTTGGCACCCCAGCCCATGGTGACAAGTCATGCTTTTGACACTACGATCGCCCCTAAGGCCTGGAGAAAATAGTTAAAAATCTACAATTTGAACGTCAACGTGGTCGGGGGGACCTGTCCGACCCGCCTACCGAGTTTCAAGACGATACTCCTTTTTTTAAATTTTGGCACCCCAGCCCATGGTGACAAGTCATGCTTTTGACACTACGATCGCCCCTAAGGCCTGGAGAAAATAGTTAAAAATCTACAATTTGAACGTCAACGTGGTCGGGGGGACCTGTCCGACCCGCCTACCGAGTTTCAAGACGATACTCCTTTTTTTAAATTTTGGCACCCCAGCCCATGGTGACAAGTCATGCTTTTGACACTACGATCGCCCCTAAGGCCTGGAGAAAATAGTTAAAAATCTACAATTTGAACGTCAACGTGGTCGGGGGGACCTGTCCGACCCGCCTACCGAGTTTCAAGACGATACTCCTTTTTTTAAATTTTGGCACCCCAGCCCATGGTGACAAGTCATGCTTTTGACACTACGATCGCCCCTAAGGCCTGGAGAAAATAGTTAAAAATCTACAATTTGAACGTCAACGTGGTCGGGGGGACCTGTCCGACCCGCCTACCGAGTTTCAAGACGATACTCCTTTTTTTAAATTTTGGCACCCCAGCCCATGGTGACAAGTCATGCTTTTGACACTACGATCGCCCCTAAGGCCTGGAGAAAATAGTTAAAAATCTACAATTTGAACGTCAACGTGGTCGGGGGGACCTGTCCGACCCGCCTACCGAGTTTCAAGACGATACTCCTTTTTTTAAATTTTGGCACCCCAGCCCATGGTGACAAGTCATGCTTTTGACACTACGATCGCCCCTAAGGCCTGGAGAAAATAGTTAAAAATCTACAATTTGAACGTCAACGTGGTCGGGGGGACCTGTCCGACCCGCCTACCGAGTTTCAAGACGATACTCCTTTTTTTAAATTTTGGCACCCCAGCCCATGGTGACAAGTCATGCTTTTGACACTACGATCGCCCCTAAGGCCTGGAGAAAATAGTTAAAAATCTACAATTTGAACGTCAACGTGGTCGGGGGGACCTGTCCGACCCGCCTACCGAGTTTCAAGACGATACTCCTTTTTTTAAATTTTGGCACCCCAGCCCATGGTGACAAGTCATGCTTTTGACACTACGATCGCCCCTAAGGCCTGGAGAAAATAGTTAAAAATCTACAATTTGAACGTCAACGTGGTCGGGGGGACCTGTCCGACCCGCCTACCGAGTTTCAAGACGATACTCCTTTTTTTAAATTTTGGCACCCCAGCCCATGGTGACAAGTCATGCTTTTGACACTACGATCGCCCCTAAGGCCTGGAGAAAATAGTTAAAAATCTACAATTTGAACGTCAACGTGGTCGGGGGGACCTGTCCGACCCGCCTACCGAGTTTCAAGACGATACTCCTTTTTTTAAATTTTGGCACCCCAGCCCATGGTGACAAGTCATGCTTTTGACACTACGATCGCCCCTAAGGCCTGGAGAAAATAGTTAAAAATCTACAATTTGAACGTCAACGTGGTCGGGGGGACCTGTCCGACCCGCCTACCGAGTTTCAAGACGATACTCCTTTTTTTAAATTTTGGCACCCCAGCCCATGGTGACAAGTCATGCTTTTGACACTACGATCGCCCCTAAGGCCTGGAGAAAATAGTTAAAAATCTACAATTTGAACGTCAACGTGGTCGGGGGGACCTGTCCGACCCGCCTACCGAGTTTCAAGACGATACTCCTTTTTTTAAATTTTGGCACCCCAGCCCATGGTGACAAGTCATGCTTTTGACACTACGATCGCCCCTAAGGCCTGGAGAAAATAGTTAAAAATCTACAATTTGAACGTCAACGTGGTCGGGGGGACCTGTCCGACCCGCCTACCGAGTTTCAAGACGATACTCCTTTTTTTAAATTTTGGCACCCCAGCCCATGGTGACAAGTCATGCTTTTGACACTACGATCGCCCCTAAGGCCTGGAGAAAATAGTTAAAAATCTACAATTTGAACGTCAACGTGGTCGGGGGGACCTGTCCGACCCGCCTACCGAGTTTCAAGACGATACTCCTTTTTTTAAATTTTGGCACCCCAGCCCATGGTGACAAGTCATGCTTTTGACACTACGATCGCCCCTAAGGCCTGGAGAAAATAGTTAAAAATCTACAATTTGAACGTCAACGTGGTCGGGGGGACCTGTCCGACCCGCCTACCGAGTTTCAAGACGATACTCCTTTTTTTAAATTTTGGCACCCCAGCCCATGGTGACAAGTCATGCTTTTGACACTACGATCGCCCCTAAGGCCTGGAGAAAATAGTTAAAAATCTACAATTTGAACGTCAACGTGGTCGGGGGGACCTGTCCGACCCGCCTACCGAGTTTCAAGACGATACTCCTTTTTTTAAATTTTGGCACCCCAGCCCATGGTGACAAGTCATGCTTTTGACACTACGATCGCCCCTAAGGCCTGGAGAAAATAGTTAAAAATCTACAATTTGAACGTCAACGTGGTCGGGGGGACCTGTCCGACCCGCCTACCGAGTTTCAAGACGATACTCCTTTTTTTAAATTTTGGCACCCCAGCCCATGGTGACAAGTCATGCTTTTGACACTACGATCGCCCCTAAGGCCTGGAGAAAATAGTTAAAAATCTACAATTTGAACGTCAACGTGGTCGGGGGGACCTGTCCGACCCGCCTACCGAGTTTCAAGACGATACTCCTTTTTTTAAATTTTGGCACCCCAGCCCATGGTGACAAGTCATGCTTTTGACACTACGATCGCCCCTAAGGCCTGGAGAAAATAGTTAAAAATCTACAATTTGAACGTCAACGTGGTCGGGGGGACCTGTCCGACCCGCCTACCGAGTTTCAAGACGATACTCCTTTTTTTAAATTTTGGCACCCCAGCCCATGGTGACAAGTCATGCTTTTGACACTACGATCGCCCCTAAGGCCTGGAGAAAATAGTTAAAAATCTACAATTTGAACGTCAACGTGGTCGGGGGGACCTGTCCGACCCGCCTACCGAGTTTCAAGACGATACTCCTTTTTTTAAATTTTGGCACCCCAGCCCATGGTGACAAGTCATGCTTTTGACACTACGATCGCCCCTAAGGCCTGGAGAAAATAGTTAAAAATCTACAATTTGAACGTCAACGTGGTCGGGGGGACCTGTCCGACCCGCCTACCGAGTTTCAAGACGATACTCCTTTTTTTAAATTTTGGCACCCCAGCCCATGGTGACAAGTCATGCTTTTGACACTACGATCGCCCCTAAGGCCTGGAGAAAATAGTTAAAAATCTACAATTTGAACGTCAACGTGGTCGGGGGGACCTGTCCGACCCGCCTACCGAGTTTCAAGACGATACTCCTTTTTTTAAATTTTGGCACCCCAGCCCATGGTGACAAGTCATGCTTTTGACACTACGATCGCCCCTAAGGCCTGGAGAAAATAGTTAAAAATCTACAATTTGAACGTCAACGTGGTCGGGGGGACCTGTCCGACCCGCCTACCGAGTTTCAAGACGATACTCCTTTTTTTAAATTTTGGCACCCCAGCCCATGGTGACAAGTCATGCTTTTGACACTACGATCGCCCCTAAGGCCTGGAGAAAATAGTTAAAAATCTACAATTTGAACGTCAACGTGGTCGGGGGGACCTGTCCGACCCGCCTACCGAGTTTCAAGACGATACTCCTTTTTTTAAATTTTGGCACCCCAGCCCATGGTGACAAGTCATGCTTTTGACACTACGATCGCCCCTAAGGCCTGGAGAAAATAGTTAAAAATCTACAATTTGAACGTCAACGTGGTCGGGGGGACCTGTCCGACCCGCCTACCGAGTTTCAAGACGATACTCCTTTTTTTAAATTTTGGCACCCCAGCCCATGGTGACAAGTCATGCTTTTGACACTACGATCGCCCCTAAGGCCTGGAGAAAATAGTTAAAAATCTACAATTTGAACGTCAACGTGGTCGGGGGGACCTGTCCGACCCGCCTACCGAGTTTCAAGACGATACTCCTTTTTTTAAATTTTGGCACCCCAGCCCATGGTGACAAGTCATGCTTTTGACACTACGATCGCCCCTAAGGCCTGGAGAAAATAGTTAAAAATCTACAATTTGAACGTCAACGTGGTCGGGGGGACCTGTCCGACCCGCCTACCGAGTTTCAAGACGATACTCCTTTTTTTAAATTTTGGCACCCCAGCCCATGGTGACAAGTCATGCTTTTGACACTACGATCGCCCCTAAGGCCTGGAGAAAATAGTTAAAAATCTACAATTTGAACGTCAACGTGGTCGGGGGGACCTGTCCGACCCGCCTACCGAGTTTCAAGACGATACTCCTTTTTTTAAATTTTGGCACCCCAGCCCATGGTGACAAGTCATGCTTTTGACACTACGATCGCCCCTAAGGCCTGGAGAAAATAGTTAAAAATCTACAATTTGAACGTCAACGTGGTCGGGGGGACCTGTCCGACCCGCCTACCGAGTTTCAAGACGATACTCCTTTTTTTAAATTTTGGCACCCCAGCCCATGGTGACAAGTCATGCTTTTGACACTACGATCGCCCCTAAGGCCTGGAGAAAATAGTTAAAAATCTACAATTTGAACGTCAACGTGGTCGGGGGGACCTGTCCGACCCGCCTACCGAGTTTCAAGACGATACTCCTTTTTTTAAATTTTGGCACCCCAGCCCATGGTGACAAGTCATGCTTTTGACACTACGATCGCCCCTAAGGCCTGGAGAAAATAGTTAAAAATCTACAATTTGAACGTCAACGTGGTCGGGGGGACCTGTCCGACCCGCCTACCGAGTTTCAAGACGATACTCCTTTTTTTAAATTTTGGCACCCCAGCCCATGGTGACAAGTCATGCTTTTGACACTACGATCGCCCCTAAGGCCTGGAGAAAATAGTTAAAAATCTACAATTTGAACGTCAACGTGGTCGGGGGGACCTGTCCGACCCGCCTACCGAGTTTCAAGACGATACTCCTTTTTTTAAATTTTGGCACCCCAGCCCATGGTGACAAGTCATGCTTTTGACACTACGATCGCCCCTAAGGCCTGGAGAAAATAGTTAAAAATCTACAATTTGAACGTCAACGTGGTCGGGGGGA
The DNA here is from genome assembly GCF_023055435.1 of Haliotis rufescens. Lineage (NCBI taxonomy): Eukaryota > Metazoa > Mollusca > Gastropoda > Lepetellida > Haliotidae > Haliotis > Haliotis rufescens. The sequence goes on along the minus strand of NW_025963962.1, from coordinate 36,785 downwards.
CCTGTCCGACCCGCCTACCGAGTTTCAAGACGATACTCCTTTTTTTAAATTTTGGCACCCCAGCCCATGGTGACAAGTCATGCTTTTGACACTACGATCGCCCCTAAGGCCTGGAGAAAATAGTTAAAAATCTACAATTTGAACGTCAACGTGGTCGGGGGGACCTGTCCGACCCGCCTACCGAGTTTCAAGACGATACTCCTTTTTTTAAATTTTGGCACCCCAGCCCATGGTGACAAGTCATGCTTTTGACACTACGATCGCCCCTAAGGCCTGGAGAAAATAGTTAAAAATCTACAATTTGAACGTCAACGTGGTCGGGGGGACCTGTCCGACCCGCCTACCGAGTTTCAAGACGATACTCCTTTTTTTAAATTTTGGCACCCCAGCCCATGGTGACAAGTCATGCTTTTGACACTACGATCGCCCCTAAGGCCTGGAGAAAATAGTTAAAAATCTACAATTTGAACGTCAACGTGGTCGGGGGGACCTGTCCGACCCGCCTACCGAGTTTCAAGACGATACTCCTTTTTTTAAATTTTGGCACCCCAGCCCATGGTGACAAGTCATGCTTTTGACACTACGATCGCCCCTAAGGCCTGGAGAAAATAGTTAAAAATCTACAATTTGAACGTCAACGTGGTCGGGGGGACCTGTCCGACCCGCCTACCGAGTTTCAAGACGATACTCCTTTTTTTAAATTTTGGCACCCCAGCCCATGGTGACAAGTCATGCTTTTGACACTACGATCGCCCCTAAGGCCTGGAGAAAATAGTTAAAAATCTACAATTTGAACGTCAACGTGGTCGGGGGGACCTGTCCGACCCGCCTACCGAGTTTCAAGACGATACTCCTTTTTTTAAATTTTGGCACCCCAGCCCATGGTGACAAGTCATGCTTTTGACACTACGATCGCCCCTAAGGCCTGGAGAAAATAGTTAAAAATCTACAATTTGAACGTCAACGTGGTCGGGGGGACCTGTCCGACCCGCCTACCGAGTTTCAAGACGATACTCCTTTTTTTAAATTTTGGCACCCCAGCCCATGGTGACAAGTCATGCTTTTGACACTACGATCGCCCCTAAGGCCTGGAGAAAATAGTTAAAAATCTACAATTTGAACGTCAACGTGGTCGGGGGGACCTGTCCGACCCGCCTACCGAGTTTCAAGACGATACTCCTTTTTTTAAATTTTGGCACCCCAGCCCATGGTGACAAGTCATGCTTTTGACACTACGATCGCCCCTAAGGCCTGGAGAAAATAGTTAAAAATCTACAATTTGAACGTCAACGTGGTCGGGGGGACCTGTCCGACCCGCCTACCGAGTTTCAAGACGATACTCCTTTTTTTAAATTTTGGCACCCCAGCCCATGGTGACAAGTCATGCTTTTGACACTACGATCGCCCCTAAGGCCTGGAGAAAATAGTTAAAAATCTACAATTTGAACGTCAACGTGGTCGGGGGGACCTGTCCGACCCGCCTACCGAGTTTCAAGACGATACTCCTTTTTTTAAATTTTGGCACCCCAGCCCATGGTGACAAGTCATGCTTTTGACACTACGATCGCCCCTAAGGCCTGGAGAAAATAGTTAAAAATCTACAATTTGAACGTCAACGTGGTCGGGGGGACCTGTCCGACCCGCCTACCGAGTTTCAAGACGATACTCCTTTTTTTAAATTTTGGCACCCCAGCCCATGGTGACAAGTCATGCTTTTGACACTACGATCGCCCCTAAGGCCTGGAGAAAATAGTTAAAAATCTACAATTTGAACGTCAACGTGGTCGGGGGGACCTGTCCGACCCGCCTACCGAGTTTCAAGACGATACTCCTTTTTTTAAATTTTGGCACCCCAGCCCATGGTGACAAGTCATGCTTTTGACACTACGATCGCCCCTAAGGCCTGGAGAAAATAGTTAAAAATCTACAATTTGAACGTCAACGTGGTCGGGGGGACCTGTCCGACCCGCCTACCGAGTTTCAAGACGATACTCCTTTTTTTAAATTTTGGCACCCCAGCCCATGGTGACAAGTCATGCTTTTGACACTACGATCGCCCCTAAGGCCTGGAGAAAATAGTTAAAAATCTACAATTTGAACGTCAACGTGGTCGGGGGGACCTGTCCGACCCGCCTACCGAGTTTCAAGACGATACTCCTTTTTTTAAATTTTGGCACCCCAGCCCATGGTGACAAGTCATGCTTTTGACACTACGATCGCCCCTAAGGCCTGGAGAAAATAGTTAAAAATCTACAATTTGAACGTCAACGTGGTCGGGGGGACCTGTCCGACCCGCCTACCGAGTTTCAAGACGATACTCCTTTTTTTAAATTTTGGCACCCCAGCCCATGGTGACAAGTCATGCTTTTGACACTACGATCGCCCCTAAGGCCTGGAGAAAATAGTTAAAAATCTACAATTTGAACGTCAACGTGGTCGGGGGGACCTGTCCGACCCGCCTACCGAGTTTCAAGACGATACTCCTTTTTTTAAATTTTGGCACCCCAGCCCATGGTGACAAGTCATGCTTTTGACACTACGATCGCCCCTAAGGCCTGGAGAAAATAGTTAAAAATCTACAATTTGAACGTCAACGTGGTCGGGGGGACCTGTCCGACCCGCCTACCGAGTTTCAAGACGATACTCCTTTTTTTAAATTTTGGCACCCCAGCCCATGGTGACAAGTCATGCTTTTGACACTACGATCGCCCCTAAGGCCTGGAGAAAATAGTTAAAAATCTACAATTTGAACGTCAACGTGGTCGGGGGGACCTGTCCGACCCGCCTACCGAGTTTCAAGACGATACTCCTTTTTTTAAATTTTGGCACCCCAGCCCATGGTGACAAGTCATGCTTTTGACACTACGATCGCCCCTAAGGCCTGGAGAAAATAGTTAAAAATCTACAATTTGAACGTCAACGTGGTCGGGGGGACCTGTCCGACCCGCCTACCGAGTTTCAAGACGATACTCCTTTTTTTAAATTTTGGCACCCCAGCCCATGGTGACAAGTCATGCTTTTGACACTACGATCGCCCCTAAGGCCTGGAGAAAATAGTTAAAAATCTACAATTTGAACGTCAACGTGGTCGGGGGGACCTGTCCGACCCGCCTACCGAGTTTCAAGACGATACTCCTTTTTTTAAATTTTGGCACCCCAGCCCATGGTGACAAGTCATGCTTTTGACACTACGATCGCCCCTAAGGCCTGGAGAAAATAGTTAAAAATCTACAATTTGAACGTCAACGTGGTCGGGGGGACCTGTCCGACCCGCCTACCGAGTTTCAAGACGATACTCCTTTTTTTAAATTTTGGCACCCCAGCCCATGGTGACAAGTCATGCTTTTGACACTACGATCGCCCCTAAGGCCTGGAGAAAATAGTTAAAAATCTACAATTTGAACGTCAACGTGGTCGGGGGGACCTGTCCGACCCGCCTACCGAGTTTCAAGACGATACTCCTTTTTTTAAATTTTGGCACCCCAGCCCATGGTGACAAGTCATGCTTTTGACACTACGATCGCCCCTAAGGCCTGGAGAAAATAGTTAAAAATCTACAATTTGAACGTCAACGTGGTCGGGGGGACCTGTCCGACCCGCCTACCGAGTTTCAAGACGATACTCCTTTTTTTAAATTTTGGCACCCCAGCCCATGGTGACAAGTCATGCTTTTGACACTACGATCGCCCCTAAGGCCTGGAGAAAATAGTTAAAAATCTACAATTTGAACGTCAACGTGGTCGGGGGGACCTGTCCGACCCGCCTACCGAGTTTCAAGACGATACTCCTTTTTTTAAATTTTGGCACCCCAGCCCATGGTGACAAGTCATGCTTTTGACACTACGATCGCCCCTAAGGCCTGGAGAAAATAGTTAAAAATCTACAATTTGAACGTCAACGTGGTCGGGGGGACCTGTCCGACCCGCCTACCGAGTTTCAAGACGATACTCCTTTTTTTAAATTTTGGCACCCCAGCCCATGGTGACAAGTCATGCTTTTGACACTACGATCGCCCCTAAGGCCTGGAGAAAATAGTTAAAAATCTACAATTTGAACGTCAACGTGGTCGGGGGGACCTGTCCGACCCGCCTACCGAGTTTCAAGACGATACTCCTTTTTTTAAATTTTGGCACCCCAGCCCATGGTGACAAGTCATGCTTTTGACACTACGATCGCCCCTAAGGCCTGGAGAAAATAGTTAAAAATCTACAATTTGAACGTCAACGTGGTCGGGGGGACCTGTCCGACCCGCCTACCGAGTTTCAAGACGATACTCCTTTTTTTAAATTTTGGCACCCCAGCCCATGGTGACAAGTCATGCTTTTGACACTACGATCGCCCCTAAGGCCTGGAGAAAATAGTTAAAAATCTACAATTTGAACGTCAACGTGGTCGGGGGGACCTGTCCGACCCGCCTACCGAGTTTCAAGACGATACTCCTTTTTTTAAATTTTGGCACCCCAGCCCATGGTGACAAGTCATGCTTTTGACACTACGATCGCCCCTAAGGCCTGGAGAAAATAGTTAAAAATCTACAATTTGAACGTCAACGTGGTCGGGGGGACCTGTCCGACCCGCCTACCGAGTTTCAAGACGATACTCCTTTTTTTAAATTTTGGCACCCCAGCCCATGGTGACAAGTCATGCTTTTGACACTACGATCGCCCCTAAGGCCTGGAGAAAATAGTTAAAAATCTACAATTTGAACGTCAACGTGGTCGGGGGGACCTGTCCGACCCGCCTACCGAGTTTCAAGACGATACTCCTTTTTTTAAATTTTGGCACCCCAGCCCATGGTGACAAGTCATGCTTTTGACACTACGATCGCCCCTAAGGCCTGGAGAAAATAGTTAAAAATCTACAATTTGAACGTCAACGTGGTCGGGGGGACCTGTCCGACCCGCCTACCGAGTTTCAAGACGATACTCCTTTTTTTAAATTTTGGCACCCCAGCCCATGGTGACAAGTCATGCTTTTGACACTACGATCGCCCCTAAGGCCTGGAGAAAATAGTTAAAAATCTACAATTTGAACGTCAACGTGGTCGGGGGGACCTGTCCGACCCGCCTACCGAGTTTCAAGACGATACTCCTTTTTTTAAATTTTGGCACCCCAGCCCATGGTGACAAGTCATGCTTTTGACACTACGATCGCCCCTAAGGCCTGGAGAAAATAGTTAAAAATCTACAATTTGAACGTCAACGTGGTCGGGGGGACCTGTCCGACCCGCCTACCGAGTTTCAAGACGATACTCCTTTTTTTAAATTTTGGCACCCCAGCCCATGGTGACAAGTCATGCTTTTGACACTACGATCGCCCCTAAGGCCTGGAGAAAATAGTTAAAAATCTACAATTTGAACGTCAACGTGGTCGGGGGGACCTGTCCGACCCGCCTACCGAGTTTCAAGACGATACTCCTTTTTTTAAATTTTGGCACCCCAGCCCATGGTGACAAGTCATGCTTTTGACACTACGATCGCCCCTAAGGCCTGGAGAAAATAGTTAAAAATCTACAATTTGAACGTCAACGTGGTCGGGGGGACCTGTCCGACCCGCCTACCAACTTTCAAGACGATACTCCTTTTTTTAAATTTTGGCACCCCAGCCCATGGTGACAAGTCATGCTTTTGACACTACGATCGCCCCTAAGGCCTGGAGAAAATAGTTAAAAATCTACAATTTGAACGTCAACGTGGTCGGGGGGACCTGTCCGACCCGCCTACCGAGTTTCAAGACGATACTCCTTTTTTTAAATTTTGGCACCCCAGCCCATGGTGACAAGTCATGCTTTTGACACTACGATCGCCCCTAAGGCCTGGAGAAAATAGTTAAAAATCTACAATTTGAACGTCAACGTGGTCGGGGGGACCTGTCCGACCCGCCTACCGAGTTTCAAGACGATACTCCTTTTTTTAAATTTTGGCACCCCAGCCCATGGTGACAAGTCATGCTTTTGACACTACGATCGCCCCTAAGGCCTGGAGAAAATAGTTAAAAATCTACAATTTGAACGTCAACGTGGTCGGGGGGACCTGTCCGACCCGCCTACCGAGTTTCAAGACGATACTCCTTTTTTTAAATTTTGGCACCCCAGCCCATGGTGACAAGTCATGCTTTTGACACTACGATCGCCCCTAAGGCCTGTGGAGAAAATAGTTAAAAATCTACAATTTGAACGTCAACGTGGTCGGGGGGACCTGTCCGACCCGCCTACCGAGTTTCAAGACGATACTCCTTTTTTTAAATTTTGGCACCCCAGCCCATGGTGACAAGTCATGCTTTTGACACTACGATCGCCCCTAAGGCCTGGAGAAAATAGTTAAAAATCTACAATTTGAACGTCAACGTGGTCGGGGGGACCTGTCCGACCCGCCTACCGAGTTTCAAGACGATACTCCTTTTTTAAATTTTGGCACCCCAGCCCATGGTGACAAGTCATGCTTTTGACACTACGATCGCCCCTAAGGCCTGGAGAAAATAGTTAAAAATCTACAATTTGAACGTCAACGTGGTCGGGGGGACCTGTCCGACCCGCCTACCGAGTTTCAAGACGATACTCCTTTTTTTAAATTTTGGCACCCCAGCCCATGGTGACAAGTCATGCTTTTGACACTACGATCGCCCCTAAGGCCTGGAGAAAATAGTTAAAAATCTACAATTTGAACGTCAACGTGGTCGGGGGGACCTGTCCGACCCGCCTACCAACTTTCAAGACGATACTCCTTTTTTTAAATTTTGGCACCCCAGCCCATGGTGACAAGTCATGCTTTTGACACTACGATCGCCCCTAAGGCCTGGAGAAAATAGTTAAAAATCTACAATTTGAACGTCAACGTGGTCGGGGGGACCTGTCCGACCCGCCTACCGAGTTTCAAGACGATACTCCTTTTTTAAATTTTGGCACCCCAGCCCATGGTGACAAGTCATGCTTTTGACACTACGATCGCCCCTAAGGCCTGGAGAAAATAGTTAAAAATCTACAATTTGAACGTCAACGTGGTCGGGGGGACCTGTCCGACCCGCCTACCGAGTTTCAAGACGATACTCCTTTTTTTAAATTTTGGCACCCCAGCCCATGGTGACAAGTCATGCTTTTGACACTACGATCGCCCCTAAGGCCTGGAGAAAATAGTTAAAAATCTACAATTTGAACGTCAACGTGGTCGGGGGGACCTGTCCGACCCGCCTACCGAGTTTCAAGACGATACTCCTTTTTTTAAATTTTGGCACCCCAGCCCATGGTGACAAGTCATGCTTTTGACACTACGATCGCCCCTAAGGCCTGGAGAAAATAGTTAAAAATCTACAATTTGAACGTCAACGTGGTCGGGGGGACCTGTCCGACCCGCCTACCGAGTTTCAAGACGATACTCCTTTTTTTAAATTTTGGCACCCCAGCCCATGGTGACAAGTCATGCTTTTGACACTACGATCGCCCCTAAGGCCTGGAGAAAATAGTTAAAAATCTACAATTTGAACGTCAACGTGGTCGGGGGGACCTGTCCGACCCGCCTACCGAGTTTCAAGACGATACTCCTTTTTTTAAATTTTGGCACCCCAGCCCATGGTGACAAGTCATGCTTTTGACACTACGATCGCCCCTAAGGCCTGGAGAAAATAGTTAAAAATCTACAATTTGAACGTCAACGTGGTCGGGGGGACCTGTCCGACCCGCCTACCGAGTTTCAAGACGATACTCCTTTTTTAAATTTTGGCACCCCAGCCCATGGTGACAAGTCATGCTTTTGACACTACGATCGCCCCTAAGGCCTGGAGAAAATAGTTAAAAATCTACAATTTGAACGTCAACGTGGTCGGGGGGACCTGTCCGACCCGCCTACCGAGTTTCAAGACGATACTCCTTTTTTAAATTTTGGCACCCCAGCCCATGGTGACAAGTCATGCTTTTGACACTACGATCGCCCCTAAGGCCTGGAGAAAATAGTTAAAAATCTACAATTTGAACGTCAACGTGGTCGGGGGGACCTGTCCGACCCGCCTACCGAGTTTCAAGACGATACTCCTTTTTTTAAATTTTGGCACCCCAGCCCATGGTGACAAGTCATGCTTTTGACACTACGATCGCCCCTAAGGCCTGGAGAAAATAGTTAAAAATCTACAATTTGAACGTCAACGTGGTCGGGGGGACCTGTCCGACCCGCCTACCGAGTTTCAAGACGATACTCCTTTTTTTAAATTTTGGCACCCCAGCCCATGGTGACAAGTCATGCTTTTGACACTACGATCGCCCCTAAGGCCTGGAGAAAATAGTTAAAAATCTACAATTTGAACGTCAACGTGGTCGGGGGGACCTGTCCGACCCGCCTACCGAGTTTCAAGACGATACTCCTTTTTTAAATTTTGGCACCCCAGCCCATGGTGACAAGTCATGCTTTTGACACTACGATCGCCCCTAAGGCCTGGAGAAAATAGTTAAAAATCTACAATTTGAACGTCAACGTGGTCGGGGGGACCTGTCCGACCCGCCTACCGAGTTTCAAGACGATACTCCTTTTTTTAAATTTTGGCACCCCAGCCCATGGTGACAAGTCATGCTTTTGACACTACGATCGCCCCTAAGGCCTGGAGAAAATAGTTAAAAATCTACAATTTGAACGTCAACGTGGTCGGGGGGACCTGTCCGACCCGCCTACCGAGTTTCAAGACGATACTCCTTTTTTTAAATTTTGGCACCCCAGCCCATGGTGACAAGTCATGCTTTTGACACTACGATCGCCCCTAAGGCCTGGAGAAAATAGTTAAAAATCTACAATTTGAACGTCAACGTGGTCGGGGGGACCTGTCCGACCCGCCTACCGAGTTTCAAGACGATACTCCTTTTTTTAAATTTTGGCACCCCAGCCCATGGTGACAAGTCATGCTTTTGACACTACGATCGCCCCTAAGGCCTGGAGAAAATAGTTAAAAATCTACAATTTGAACGTCAACGTGGTCGGGGGGACCTGTCCGACCCGCCTACCGAGTTTCAAGACGATACTCCTTTTTTTAAATTTTGGCACCCCAGCCCATGGTGACAAGTCATGCTTTTGACACTACGATCGCCCCTAAGGCCTGGAGAAAATAGTTAAAAATCTACAATTTGAACGTCAACGTGGTCGGGGGGACCTGTCCGACCCGCCTACCGAGTTTCAAGACGATACTCCTTTTTTTAAATTTTGGCACCCCAGCCCATGGTGACAAGTCATGCTTTTGACACTACGATCGCCCCTAAGGCCTGGAGAAAATAGTTAAAAATCTACAATTTGAACGTCAACGTGGTCGGGGGGACCTGTCCGACCCGCCTACCGAGTTTCAAGACGATACTCCTTTTTTTAAATTTTGGCACCCCAGCCCATGGTGACAAGTCATGCTTTTGACACTACGATCGCCCCTAAGGCCTGGAGAAAATAGTTAAAAATCTACAATTTGAACGTCAACGTGGTCGGGGGGACCTGTCCGACCCGCCTACCGAGTTTCAAGACGATACTCCTTTTTTTAAATTTTGGCACCCCAGCCCATGGTGACAAGTCATGCTTTTGACACTACGATCGCCCCTAAGGCCTGGAGAAAATAGTTAAAAATCTACAATTTGAACGTCAACGTGGTCGGGGGGACCTGTCCGACCCGCCTACCGAGTTTCAAGACGATACTCCTTTTTTTAAATTTTGGCACCCCAGCCCATGGTGACAAGTCATGCTTTTGACACTACGATCGCCCCTAAGGCCTGGAGAAAATAGTTAAAAATCTACAATTTGAACGTCAACGTGGTCGGGGGGACCTGTCCGACCCGCCTACCGAGTTTCAAGACGATACTCCTTTTTTTAAATTTTGGCACCCCAGCCCATGGTGACAAGTCATGCTTTTGACACTACGATCGCCCCTAAGGCCTGGAGAAAATAGTTAAAAATCTACAATTTGAACGTCAACGTGGTCGGGGGGACCTGTCCGACCCGCCTACCGAGTTTCAAGACGATACTCCTTTTTTTAAATTTTGGCACCCCAGCCCATGGTGACAAGTCATGCTTTTGACACTACGATCGCCCCTAAGGCCTGGAGAAAATAGTTAAAAATCTACAATTTGAACGTCAACGTGGTCGGGGGGACCTGTCCGACCCGCCTACCGAGTTTCAAGACGATACTCCTTTTTTTAAATTTTGGCACCCCAGCCCATGGTGACAAGTCATGCTTTTGACACTACGATCGCCCCTAAGGCCTGGAGAAAATAGTTAAAAATCTACAATTTGAACGTCAACGTGGTCGGGGGGACCTGTCCGACCCGCCTACCGAGTTTCAAGACGATACTCCTTTTTTTAAATTTTGGCACCCCAGCCCATGGTGACAAGTCATGCTTTTGACACTACGATCGCCCCTAAGGCCTGGAGAAAATAGTTAAAAATCTACAATTTGAACGTCAACGTGGTCGGGGGGACCTGTCCGACCCGCCTACCGAGTTTCAAGACGATACTCCTTTTTTTAAATTTTGGCACCCCAGCCCATGGTGACAAGTCATGCTTTTGACACTACGATCGCCCCTAAGGCCTGGAGAAAATAGTTAAAAATCTACAATTTGAACGTCAACGTGGTCGGGGGGACCTGTCCGACCCGCCTACCGAGTTTCAAGACGATACTCCTTTTTTTAAATTTTGGCACCCCAGCCCATGGTGACAAGTCATGCTTTTGACACTACGATCGCCCCTAAGGCCTGGAGAAAATAGTTAAAAATCTACAATTTGAACGTCAACGTGGTCGGGGGGACCTGTCCGACCCGCCTACCGAGTTTCAAGACGATACTCCTTTTTTTAAATTTTGGCACCCCAGCCCATGGTGACAAGTCATGCTTTTGACACTACGATCGCCCCTAAGGCCTGGAGAAAATAGTTAAAAATCTACAATTTGAACGTCAACGTGGTCGGGGGGACCTGTCCGACCCGCCTACCGAGTTTCAAGACGATACTCCTTTTTTTAAATTTTGGCACCCCAGCCCATGGTGACAAGTCATGCTTTTGACACTACGATCGCCCCTAAGGCCTGGAGAAAATAGTTAAAAATCTACAATTTGAACGTCAACGTGGTCGGGGGGACCTGTCCGACCCGCCTACCGAGTTTCAAGACGATACTCCTTTTTTAAATTTTGGCACCCCAGCCCATGGTGACAAGTCATGCTTTTGACACTACGATCGCCCCTAAGGCCTGGAGAAAATAGTTAAAAATCTACAATTTGAACGTCAACGTGGTCGGGGGGACCTGTCCGACCCGCCTACCGAGTTTCAAGACGATACTCCTTTTTTTAAATTTTGGCACCCCAGCCCATGGTGACAAGTCATGCTTTTGACACTACGATCGCCCCTAAGGCCTGGAGAAAATAGTTAAAAATCTACAATTTGAACGTCAACGTGGTCGGGGGGACCTGTCCGACCCGCCTACCGAGTTTCAAGACGATACTCCTTTTTTTAAATTTTGGCACCCCAGCCCATGGTGACAAGTCATGCTTTTGACACTACGATCGCCCCTAAGGCCTGGAGAAAATAGTTAAAAATCTACAATTTGAACGTCAACGTGGTCGGGGGGACCTGTCCGACCCGCCTACCGAGTTTCAAGACGATACTCCTTTTTTTAAATTTTGGCACCCCAGCCCATGGTGACAAGTCATGCTTTTGACACTACGATCGCCCCTAAGGCCTGGAGAAAATAGTTAAAAATCTACAATTTGAACGTCAACGTGGTCGGGGGGACCTGTCCGACCCGCCTACCGAGTTTCAAGACGATACTCCTTTTTTTAAATTTTGGCACCCCAGCCCATGGTGACAAGTCATGCTTTTGACACTACGATCGCCCCTAAGGCCTGGAGAAAATAGTTAAAAATCTACAATTTGAACGTCAACGTGGTCGGGGGGACCTGTCCGACCCGCCTACCGAGTTTCAAGACGATACTCCTTTTTTTAAATTTTGGCACCCCAGCCCATGGTGACAAGTCATGCTTTTGACACTACGATCGCCCTAAGGCCTGGAGAAAATAGTTAAAAATCTACAATTTGAACGTCAACGTGGTCGGGGGGGACCTGTCCGACCCGCCTACCGAGTTTCAAGACGATACTCCTTTTTTTAAATTTTGGCACCCCAGCCTTCCATATGGTGACAAGTCATGCTTTTGACACTACGATCGCCCCTAAGGCCTGGAGAAAATAGTTAAAAATCTACAATTTGAACGTCAACGTGGTCGGGGGGACCTGTCCGACCCGCCTACCGAGTTTCAAGACGATACTCCTTTTTTTAAATTTTGGCACCCCAGCCCATGGTGACAAGTCATGCTTTTGACACTACGATCGCCCCTAAGGCCTGGAGAAAATAGTTAAAAATCTACAATTTGAACGTCAACGTGGTCGGGGGGACCTGTCCGACCCGCCTACCGAGTTTCAAGACGATACTCCTTTTTTTAAATTTTGGCACCCCAGCCCATGGTGACAAGTCATGCTTTTGACACTACGATCGCCCCTAAGGCCTGGAGAAAATAGTTAAAAATCTACAATTTGAACGTCAACGTGGTCGGGGGGACCTGTCCGACCCGCCTACCGAGTTTCAAGACGATACTCCTTTTTTTAAATTTTGGCACCCCAGCCCATGGTGACAAGTCATGCTTTTGACACTACGATCGCCCCTAAGGCCTGGAGAAAATAGTTAAAAATCTACAATTTGAACGTCAACGTGGTCGGGGGGACCTGTCCGACCCGCCTACCGAGTTTCAAGACGATACTCCTTTTTTTAAATTTTGGCACCCCAGCCCATGGTGACAAGTCATGCTTTTGACACTACGATCGCCCCTAAGGCCTGGAGAAAATAGTTAAAAATCTACAATTTGAACGTCAACGTGGTCGGGGGGACCTGTCCGACCCGCCTACCGAGTTTCAAGACGATACTCCTTTTTTTAAATTTTGGCACCCCAGCCCATGGTGACAAGTCATGCTTTTGACACTACGATCGCCCCTAAGGCCTGGAGAAAATAGTTAAAAATCTACAATTTGAACGTCAACGTGGTCGGGGGGACCTGTCCGACCCGCCTACCGAGTTTCAAGACGATACTCCTTTTTTTAAATTTTGGCACCCCAGCCCATGGTGACAAGTCATGCTTTTGACACTACGATCGCCCCTAAGGCCTGGAGAAAATAGTTAAAAATCTACAATTTGAACGTCAACGTGGTCGGGGGGACCTGTCCGACCCGCCTACCGAGTTTCAAGACGATACTCCTTTTTTTAAATTTTGGCACCCCAGCCCATGGTGACAAGTCATGCTTTTGACACTACGATCGCCCCTAAGGCCTGGAGAAAATAGTTAAAAATCTACAATTTGAACGTCAACGTGGTCGGGGGGACCTGTCCGACCCGCCTACCGAGTTTCAAGACGATACTCCTTTTTTTAAATTTTGGCACCCCAGCCCATGGTGACAAGTCATGCTTTTGACACTACGATCGCCCCTAAGGCCTGGAGAAAATAGTTAAAAATCTACAATTTGAACGTCAACGTGGTCGGGGGGACCTGTCCGACCCGCCTACCGAGTTTCAAGACGATACTCCTTTTTTTAAATTTTGGCACCCCAGCCCATGGTGACAAGTCATGCTTTTGACACTACGATCGCCCCTAAGGCCTGGAGAAAATAGTTAAAAATCTACAATTTGAACGTCAACGTGGTCGGGGGGACCTGTCCGACCCGCCTACCGAGTTTCAAGACGATACTCCTTTTTTTAAATTTTGGCACCCCAGCCCATGGTGACAAGTCATGCTTTTGACACTACGATCGCCCCTAAGGCCTGGAGAAAATAGTTAAAAATCTACAATTTGAACGTCAACGTGGTCGGGGGGACCTGTCCGACCCGCCTACCGAGTTTCAAGACGATACTCCTTTTTTTAAATTTTGGCACCCCAGCCCATGGTGACAAGTCATGCTTTTGACACTACGATCGCCCCTAAGGCCTGGAGAAAATAGTTAAAAATCTACAATTTGAACGTCAACGTGGTCGGGGGGACCTGTCCGACCCGCCTACCGAGTTTCAAGACGATACTCCTTTTTTTAAATTTTGGCACCCCAGCCCATGGTGACAAGTCATGCTTTTGACACTACGATCGCCCCTAAGGCCTGGAGAAAATAGTTAAAAATCTACAATTTGAACGTCAACGTGGTCGGGGGGACCTGTCCGACCCGCCTACCGAGTTTCAAGACGATACTCCTTTTTTTAAATTTTGGCACCCCAGCCCATGGTGACAAGTCATGCTTTTGACACTACGATCGCCCCTAAGGCCTGGAGAAAATAGTTAAAAATCTACAATTTGAACGTCAACGTGGTCGGGGGGACCTGTCCGACCCGCCTACCGAGTTTCAAGACGATACTCCTTTTTTTAAATTTTGGCACCCCAGCCCATGGTGACAAGTCATGCTTTTGACACTACGATCGCCCCTAAGGCCTGGAGAAAATAGTTAAAAATCTACAATTTGAACGTCAACGTGGTCGGGGGGACCTGTCCGACCCGCCTACCGAGTTTCAAGACGATACTCCTTTTTTTAAATTTTGGCACCCCAGCCCATGGTGACAAGTCATGCTTTTGACACTACGATCGCCCCTAAGGCCTGGAGAAAATAGTTAAAAATCTACAATTTGAACGTCAACGTGGTCGGGGGGACCTGTCCGACCCGCCTACCGAGTTTCAAGACGATACTCCTTTTTTTAAATTTTGGCACCCCAGCCCATGGTGACAAGTCATGCTTTTGACACTACGATCGCCCCTAAGGCCTGGAGAAAATAGTTAAAAATCTACAATTTGAACGTCAACGTGGTCGGGGGGACCTGTCCGACCCGCCTACCGAGTTTCAAGACGATACTCCTTTTTTTAAATTTTGGCACCCCAGCCCATGGTGACAAGTCATGCTTTTGACACTACGATCGCCCCTAAGGCCTGGAGAAAATAGTTAAAAATCTACAATTTGAACGTCAACGTGGTCGGGGGGACCTGTCCGACCCGCCTACCGAGTTTCAAGACGATACTCCTTTTTTTAAATTTTGGCACCCCAGCCCATGGTGACAAGTCATGCTTTTGACACTACGATCGCCCCTAAGGCCTGGAGAAAATAGTTAAAAATCTACAATTTGAACGTCAACGTGGTCGGGGGGACCTGTCCGACCCGCCTACCGAGTTTCAAGACGATACTCCTTTTTTTAAATTTTGGCACCCCAGCCCATGGTGACAAGTCATGCTTTTGACACTACGATCGCCCCTAAGGCCTGGAGAAAATAGTTAAAAATCTACAATTTGAACGTCAACGTGGTCGGGGGGACCTGTCCGACCCGCCTACCGAGTTTCAAGACGATACTCCTTTTTTTAAATTTTGGCACCCCAGCCCATGGTGACAAGTCATGCTTTTGACACTACGATCGCCCCTAAGGCCTGGAGAAAATAGTTAAAAATCTACAATTTGAACGTCAACGTGGTCGGGGGGACCTGTCCGACCCGCCTACCGAGTTTCAAGACGATACTCCTTTTTTTAAATTTTGGCACCCCAGCCCATGGTGACAAGTCATGCTTTTGACACTACGATCGCCCCTAAGGCCTGGAGAAAATAGTTAAAAATCTACAATTTGAACGTCAACGTGGTCGGGGGGACCTGTCCGACCCGCCTACCGAGTTTCAAGACGATACTCCTTTTTTTAAATTTTGGCACCCCAGCCCATGGTGACAAGTCATGCTTTTGACACTACGATCGCCCCTAAGGCCTGGAGAAAATAGTTAAAAATCTACAATTTGAACGTCAACGTGGTCGGGGGGACCTGTCCGACCCGCCTACCGAGTTTCAAGACGATACTCCTTTTTTTAAATTTTGGCACCCCAGCCCATGGTGACAAGTCATGCTTTTGACACTACGATCGCCCCTAAGGCCTGGAGAAAATAGTTAAAAATCTACAATTTGAACGTCAACGTGGTCGGGGGGACCTGTCCGACCCGCCTACCGAGTTTCAAGACGATACTCCTTTTTTTAAATTTTGGCACCCCAGCCCATGGTGACAAGTCATGCTTTTGACACTACGATCGCCCCTAAGGCCTGGAGAAAATAGTTAAAAATCTACAATTTGAACGTCAACGTGGTCGGGGGGACCTGTCCGACCCGCCTACCGAGTTTCAAGACGATACTCCTTTTTTTAAATTTTGGCACCCCAGCCCATGGTGACAAGTCATGCTTTTGACACTACGATCGCCCCTAAGGCCTGGAGAAAATAGTTAAAAATCTACAATTTGAACGTCAACGTGGTCGGGGGGACCTGTCCGACCCGCCTACCGAGTTTCAAGACGATACTCCTTTTTTTAAATTTTGGCACCCCAGCCCATGGTGACAAGTCATGCTTTTGACACTACGATCGCCCCTAAGGCCTGGAGAAAATAGTTAAAAATCTACAATTTGAACGTCAACGTGGTCGGGGGGACCTGTCCGACCCGCCTACCGAGTTTCAAGACGATACTCCTTTTTTTAAATTTTGGCACCCCAGCCCATGGTGACAAGTCATGCTTTTGACACTACGATCGCCCCTAAGGCCTGGAGAAAATAGTTAAAAATCTACAATTTGAACGTCAACGTGGTCGGGGGGACCTGTCCGACCCGCCTACCGAGTTTCAAGACGATACTCCTTTTTTTAAATTTTGGCACCCCAGCCCATGGTGACAAGTCATGCTTTTGACACTACGATCGCCCCTAAGGCCTGGAGAAAATAGTTAAAAATCTACAATTTGAACGTCAACGTGGTCGGGGGGACCTGTCCGACCCGCCTACCGAGTTTCAAGACGATACTCCTTTTTTTAAATTTTGGCACCCCAGCCCATGGTGACAAGTCATGCTTTTGACACTACGATCGCCCCTAAGGCCTGGAGAAAATAGTTAAAAATCTACAATTTGAACGTCAACGTGGTCGGGGGGACCTGTCCGACCCGCCTACCGAGTTTCAAGACGATACTCCTTTTTTTAAATTTTGGCACCCCAGCCCATGGTGACAAGTCATGCTTTTGACACTACGATCGCCCCTAAGGCCTGGAGAAAATAGTTAAAAATCTACAATTTGAACGTCAACGTGGTCGGGGGGACCTGTCCGACCCGCCTACCGAGTTTCAAGACGATACTCCTTTTTTTAAATTTTGGCACCCCAGCCCATGGTGACAAGTCATGCTTTTGACACTACGATCGCCCCTAAGGCCTGGAGAAAATAGTTAAAAATCTACAATTTGAACGTCAACGTGGTCGGGGGGACCTGTCCGACCCGCCTACCGAGTTTCAAGACGATACTCCTTTTTTTAAATTTTGGCACCCCAGCCCATGGTGACAAGTCATGCTTTTGACACTACGATCGCCCCTAAGGCCTGGAGAAAATAGTTAAAAATCTACAATTTGAACGTCAACGTGGTCGGGGGGACCTGTCCGACCCGCCTACCGAGTTTCAAGACGATACTCCTTTTTTTAAATTTTGGCACCCCAGCCCATGGTGACAAGTCATGCTTTTGACACTACGATCGCCCCTAAGGCCTGGAGAAAATAGTTAAAAATCTACAATTTGAACGTCAACGTGGTCGGGGGGACCTGTCCGACCCGCCTACCGAGTTTCAAGACGATACTCCTTTTTTTAAATTTTGGCACCCCAGCCCATGGTGACAAGTCATGCTTTTGACACTACGATCGCCCCTAAGGCCTGGAGAAAATAGTTAAAAATCTACAATTTGAACGTCAACGTGGTCGGGGGGACCTGTCCGACCCGCCTACCGAGTTTCAAGACGATACTCCTTTTTTTAAATTTTGGCACCCCAGCCCATGGTGACAAGTCATGCTTTTGACACTACGATCGCCCCTAAGGCCTGGAGAAAATAGTTAAAAATCTACAATTTGAACGTCAACGTGGTCGGGGGGACCTGTCCGACCCGCCTACCGAGTTTCAAGACGATACTCCTTTTTTTAAATTTTGGCACCCCAGCCCATGGTGACAAGTCATGCTTTTGACACTACGATCGCCCCTAAGGCCTGGAGAAAATAGTTAAAAATCTACAATTTGAACGTCAACGTGGTCGGGGGGACCTGTCCGACCCGCCTACCGAGTTTCAAGACGATACTCCTTTTTTTAAATTTTGGCACCCCAGCCCATGGTGACAAGTCATGCTTTTGACACTACGATCGCCCCTAAGGCCTGGAGAAAATAGTTAAAAATCTACAATTTGAACGTCAACGTGGTCGGGGGGACCTGTCCGACCCGCCTACCGAGTTTCAAGACGATACTCCTTTTTTTAAATTTTGGCACCCCAGCCCATGGTGACAAGTCATGCTTTTGACACTACGATCGCCCCTAAGGCCTGGAGAAAATAGTTAAAAATCTACAATTTGAACGTCAACGTGGTCGGGGGGACCTGTCCGACCCGCCTACCGAGTTTCAAGACGATACTCCTTTTTTTAAATTTTGGCACCCCAGCCCATGGTGACAAGTCATGCTTTTGACACTACGATCGCCCCTAAGGCCTGGAGAAAATAGTTAAAAATCTACAATTTGAACGTCAACGTGGTCGGGGGGACCTGTCCGACCCGCCTACCGAGTTTCAAGACGATACTCCTTTTTTTAAATTTTGGCACCCCAGCCCATGGTGACAAGTCATGCTTTTGACACTACGATCGCCCCTAAGGCCTGGAGAAAATAGTTAAAAATCTACAATTTGAACGTCAACGTGGTCGGGGGGACCTGTCCGACCCGCCTACCGAGTTTCAAGACGATACTCCTTTTTTTAAATTTTGGCACCCCAGCCCATGGTGACAAGTCATGCTTTTGACACTACGATCGCCCCTAAGGCCTGGAGAAAATAGTTAAAAATCTACAATTTGAACGTCAACGTGGTCGGGGGGACCTGTCCGACCCGCCTACCGAGTTTCAAGACGATACTCCTTTTTTTAAATTTTGGCACCCCAGCCCATGGTGACAAGTCATGCTTTTGACACTACGATCGCCCCTAAGGCCTGGAGAAAATAGTTAAAAATCTACAATTTGAACGTCAACGTGGTCGGGGGGACCTGTCCGACCCGCCTACCGAGTTTCAAGACGATACTCCTTTTTTTAAATTTTGGCACCCCAGCCCATGGTGACAAGTCATGCTTTTGACACTACGATCGCCCCTAAGGCCTGGAGAAAATAGTTAAAAATCTACAATTTGAACGTCAACGTGGTCGGGGGGACCTGTCCGACCCGCCTACCGAGTTTCAAGACGATACTCCTTTTTTTAAATTTTGGCACCCCAGCCCATGGTGACAAGTCATGCTTTTGACACTACGATCGCCCCTAAGGCCTGGAGAAAATAGTTAAAAATCTACAATTTGAACGTCAACGTGGTCGGGGGGACCTGTCCGACCCGCCTACCGAGTTTCAAGACGATACTCCTTTTTTTAAATTTTGGCACCCCAGCCCATGGTGACAAGTCATGCTTTTGACACTACGATCGCCCCTAAGGCCTGGAGAAAATAGTTAAAAATCTACAATTTGAACGTCAACGTGGTCGGGGGGACCTGTCCGACCCGCCTACCGAGTTTCAAGACGATACTCCTTTTTTTAAATTTTGGCACCCCAGCCCATGGTGACAAGTCATGCTTTTGACACTACGATCGCCCCTAAGGCCTGGAGAAAATAGTTAAAAATCTACAATTTGAACGTCAACGTGGTCGGGGGGACCTGTCCGACCCGCCTACCGAGTTTCAAGACGATACTCCTTTTTTTAAATTTTGGCACCCCAGCCCATGGTGACAAGTCATGCTTTTGACACTACGATCGCCCCTAAGGCCTGGAGAAAATAGTTAAAAATCTACAATTTGAACGTCAACGTGGTCGGGGGGACCTGTCCGACCCGCCTACCGAGTTTCAAGACGATACTCCTTTTTTTAAATTTTGGCACCCCAGCCCATGGTGACAAGTCATGCTTTTGACACTACGATCGCCCCTAAGGCCTGGAGAAAATAGTTAAAAATCTACAATTTGAACGTCAACGTGGTCGGGGGGACCTGTCCGACCCGCCTACCGAGTTTCAAGACGATACTCCTTTTTTTAAATTTTGGCACCCCAGCCCATGGTGACAAGTCATGCTTTTGACACTACGATCGCCCCTAAGGCCTGGAGAAAATAGTTAAAAATCTACAATTTGAACGTCAACGTGGTCGGGGGGACCTGTCCGACCCGCCTACCGAGTTTCAAGACGATACTCCTTTTTTTAAATTTTGGCACCCCAGCCCATGGTGACAAGTCATGCTTTTGACACTACGATCGCCCCTAAGGCCTGGAGAAAATAGTTAAAAATCTACAATTTGAACGTCAACGTGGTCGGGGGGACCTGTCCGACCCGCCTACCGAGTTTCAAGACGATACTCCTTTTTTTAAATTTTGGCACCCCAGCCCATGGTGACAAGTCATGCTTTTGACACTACGATCGCCCCTAAGGCCTGGAGAAAATAGTTAAAAATCTACAATTTGAACGTCAACGTGGTCGGGGGGACCTGTCCGACCCGCCTACCGAGTTTCAAGACGATACTCCTTTTTTTAAATTTTGGCACCCCAGCCCATGGTGACAAGTCATGCTTTTGACACTACGATCGCCCCTAAGGCCTGGAGAAAATAGTTAAAAATCTACAATTTGAACGTCAACGTGGTCGGGGGGACCTGTCCGACCCGCCTACCGAGTTTCAAGACGATACTCCTTTTTTTAAATTTTGGCACCCCAGCCCATGGTGACAAGTCATGCTTTTGACACTACGATCGCCCCTAAGGCCTGGAGAAAATAGTTAAAAATCTACAATTTGAACGTCAACGTGGTCGGGGGGACCTGTCCGACCCGCCTACCGAGTTTCAAGACGATACTCCTTTTTTTAAATTTTGGCACCCCAGCCCATGGTGACAAGTCATGCTTTTGACACTACGATCGCCCCTAAGGCCTGGAGAAAATAGTTAAAAATCTACAATTTGAACGTCAACGTGGTCGGGGGGACCTGTCCGACCCGCCTACCGAGTTTCAAGACGATACTCCTTTTTTTAAATTTTGGCACCCCAGCCCATGGTGACAAGTCATGCTTTTGACACTACGATCGCCCCTAAGGCCTGGAGAAAATAGTTAAAAATCTACAATTTGAACGTCAACGTGGTCGGGGGGACCTGTCCGACCCGCCTACCGAGTTTCAAGACGATACTCCTTTTTTTAAATTTTGGCACCCCAGCCCATGGTGACAAGTCATGCTTTTGACACTACGATCGCCCCTAAGGCCTGGAGAAAATAGTTAAAAATCTACAATTTGAACGTCAACGTGGTCGGGGGGACCTGTCCGACCCGCCTACCGAGTTTCAAGACGATACTCCTTTTTTTAAATTTTGGCACCCCAGCCCATGGTGACAAGTCATGCTTTTGACACTACGATCGCCCCTAAGGCCTGGAGAAAATAGTTAAAAATCTACAATTTGAACGTCAACGTGGTCGGGGGGACCTGTCCGACCCGCCTACCGAGTTTCAAGACGATACTCCTTTTTTTAAATTTTGGCACCCCAGCCCATGGTGACAAGTCATGCTTTTGACACTACGATCGCCCCTAAGGCCTGGAGAAAATAGTTAAAAATCTACAATTTGAACGTCAACGTGGTCGGGGGGACCTGTCCGACCCGCCTACCGAGTTTCAAGACGATACTCCTTTTTTTAAATTTTGGCACCCCAGCCCATGGTGACAAGTCATGCTTTTGACACTACGATCGCCCCTAAGGCCTGGAGAAAATAGTTAAAAATCTACAATTTGAACGTCAACGTGGTCGGGGGGACCTGTCCGACCCACCTACCGAGTTTCAAGACGATACTCCTTTTTTTAAATTTTGGCACCCCAGCCCATGGTGACAAGTCATGCTTTTGACACTACGATCGCCCCTAAGGCCTGGAGAAAATAGTTAGAAATCTACAATTTGAACGTCAACGTGGTCGGGGGGACCTGTCCGACCCGCCTACCGAGTTTCAAGACGATACTCCTTTTTTTAAATTTTGGCACCCCAGCCCATGGTGACAAGTCATGCTTTTGACACTACGATCGCCCCTAAGGCCTGGAGAAAATAGTTAAAAATCTACAATTTGAACGTCAACGTGGTCGGGGGGACCTGTCCGACCCGCCTACCGAGTTTCAAGACGATACTCCTTTTTTTAAATTTTGGCACCCCAGCCCATGGTGACAAGTCATGCTTTTGACACTACGATCGCCCCTAAGGCCTGGAGAAAATAGTTAAAAATCTACAATTTGAACGTCAACGTGGTCGGGGGGACCTGTCCGACCCGCCTACCGAGTTTCAAGACGATACTCCTTTTTTTAAATTTTGGCACCCCAGCCCATGGTGACAAGTCATGCTTTTGACACTACGATCGCCCCTAAGGCCTGGAGAAAATAGTTAAAAATCTACAATTTGAACGTCAACGTGGTCGGGGGGACCTGTCCGACCCGCCTACCGAGTTTCAAGACGATACTCCTTTTTTTAAATTTTGGCACCCCAGCCCATGGTGACAAGTCATGCTTTTGACACTACGATCGCCCCTAAGGCCTGGAGAAAATAGTTAAAAATCTACAATTTGAACGTCAACGTGGTCGGGGGGACCTGTCCGACCCGCCTACCGAGTTTCAAGACGATACTCCTTTTTTTAAATTTTGGCACCCCAGCCCATGGTGACAAGTCATGCTTTTGACACTACGATCGCCCCTAAGGCCTGGAGAAAATAGTTAAAAATCTACAATTTGAACGTCAACGTGGTCGGGGGGACCTGTCCGACCCGCCTACCGAGTTTCAAGACGATACTCCTTTTTTTAAATTTTGGCACCCCAGCCCATGGTGACAAGTCATGCTTTTGACACTACGATCGCCCCTAAGGCCTGGAGAAAATAGTTAAAAATCTACAATTTGAACGTCAACGTGGTCGGGGGGACCTGTCCGACCCGCCTACCGAGTTTCAAGACGATACTCCTTTTTTTAAATTTTGGCACCCCAGCCCATGGTGACAAGTCATGCTTTTGACACTACGATCGCCCCTAAGGCCTGGAGAAAATAGTTAAAAATCTACAATTTGAACGTCAACGTGGTCGGGGGGACCTGTCCGACCCGCCTACCGAGTTTCAAGACGATACTCCTTTTTTTAAATTTTGGCACCCCAGCCCATGGTGACAAGTCATGCTTTTGACACTACGATCGCCCCTAAGGCCTGGAGAAAATAGTTAAAAATCTACAATTTGAACGTCAACGTGGTCGGGGGGACCTGTCCGACCCGCCTACCGAGTTTCAAGACGATACTCCTTTTTTTAAATTTTGGCACCCCAGCCCATGGTGACAAGTCATGCTTTTGACACTACGATCGCCCCTAAGGCCTGGAGAAAATAGTTAAAAATCTACAATTTGAACGTCAACGTGGTCGGGGGGACCTGTCCGACCCGCCTAC
Organism: Haliotis rufescens; assembly: GCF_023055435.1. Classification (NCBI taxonomy): domain Eukaryota; kingdom Metazoa; phylum Mollusca; class Gastropoda; order Lepetellida; family Haliotidae; genus Haliotis; species Haliotis rufescens. The sequence continues at coordinate 13,294 of NW_025963962.1, read as the reverse complement.
CGAGTTTCAAGACGATACTCCTTTTTTTAAATTTTGGCACCCCAGCCCATGGTGACAAGTCATGCTTTTGACACTACGATCGCCCCTAAGGCCTGGAGAAAATAGTTAAAAATCTACAATTTGAACGTCAACGTGGTCGGGGGGACCTGTCCGACCCGCCTACCGAGTTTCAAGACGATACTCCTTTTTTTAAATTTTGGCACCCCAGCCCATGGTGACAAGTCATGCTTTTGACACTACGATCGCCCCTAAGGCCTGGAGAAAATAGTTAAAAATCTACAATTTGAACGTCAACGTGGTCGGGGGGACCTGTCCGACCCGCCTACCGAGTTTCAAGACGATACTCCTTTTTTTAAATTTTGGCACCCCAGCCCATGGTGACAAGTCATGCTTTTGACACTACGATCGCCCCTAAGGCCTGGAGAAAATAGTTAAAAATCTACAATTTGAACGTCAACGTGGTCGGGGGGACCTGTCCGACCCGCCTACCGAGTTTCAAGACGATACTCCTTTTTTTAAATTTTGGCACCCCAGCCCATGGTGACAAGTCATGCTTTTGACACTACGATCGCCCCTAAGGCCTGGAGAAAATAGTTAAAAATCTACAATTTGAACGTCAACGTGGTCGGGGGGACCTGTCCGACCCGCCTACCGAGTTTCAAGACGATACTCCTTTTTTTAAATTTTGGCACCCCAGCCCATGGTGACAAGTCATGCTTTTGACACTACGATCGCCCCTAAGGCCTGGAGAAAATAGTTAAAAATCTACAATTTGAACGTCAACGTGGTCGGGGGGACCTGTCCGACCCGCCTACCGAGTTTCAAGACGATACTCCTTTTTTTAAATTTTGGCACCCCAGCCCATGGTGACAAGTCATGCTTTTGACACTACGATCGCCCCTAAGGCCTGGAGAAAATAGTTAAAAATCTACAATTTGAACGTCAACGTGGTCGGGGGGACCTGTCCGACCCGCCTACCGAGTTTCAAGACGATACTCCTTTTTTTAAATTTTGGCACCCCAGCCCATGGTGACAAGTCATGCTTTTGACACTACGATCGCCCCTAAGGCCTGGAGAAAATAGTTAAAAATCTACAATTTGAACGTCAACGTGGTCGGGGGGACCTGTCCGACCCGCCTACCGAGTTTCAAGACGATACTCCTTTTTTTAAATTTTGGCACCCCAGCCCATGGTGACAAGTCATGCTTTTGACACTACGATCGCCCCTAAGGCCTGGAGAAAATAGTTAAAAATCTACAATTTGAACGTCAACGTGGTCGGGGGGACCTGTCCGACCCGCCTACCGAGTTTCAAGACGATACTCCTTTTTTTAAATTTTGGCACCCCAGCCCATGGTGACAAGTCATGCTTTTGACACTACGATCGCCCCTAAGGCCTGGAGAAAATAGTTAAAAATCTACAATTTGAACGTCAACGTGGTCGGGGGGACCTGTCCGACCCGCCTACCGAGTTTCAAGACGATACTCCTTTTTTTAAATTTTGGCACCCCAGCCCATGGTGACAAGTCATGCTTTTGACACTACGATCGCCCCTAAGGCCTGGAGAAAATAGTTAAAAATCTACAATTTGAACGTCAACGTGGTCGGGGGGACCTGTCCGACCCGCCTACCGAGTTTCAAGACGATACTCCTTTTTTTAAATTTTGGCACCCCAGCCCATGGTGACAAGTCATGCTTTTGACACTACGATCGCCCCTAAGGCCTGGAGAAAATAGTTAAAAATCTACAATTTGAACGTCAACGTGGTCGGGGGGACCTGTCCGACCCGCCTACCGAGTTTCAAGACGATACTCCTTTTTTTAAATTTTGGCACCCCAGCCCATGGTGACAAGTCATGCTTTTGACACTACGATCGCCCCTAAGGCCTGGAGAAAATAGTTAAAAATCTACAATTTGAACGTCAACGTGGTCGGGGGGACCTGTCCGACCCGCCTACCGAGTTTCAAGACGATACTCCTTTTTTTAAATTTTGGCACCCCAGCCCATGGTGACAAGTCATGCTTTTGACACTACGATCGCCCCTAAGGCCTGGAGAAAATAGTTAAAAATCTACAATTTGAACGTCAACGTGGTCGGGGGGACCTGTCCGACCCGCCTACCGAGTTTCAAGACGATACTCCTTTTTTTAAATTTTGGCACCCCAGCCCATGGTGACAAGTCATGCTTTTGACACTACGATCGCCCCTAAGGCCTGGAGAAAATAGTTAAAAATCTACAATTTGAACGTCAACGTGGTCGGGGGGACCTGTCCGACCCGCCTACCGAGTTTCAAGACGATACTCCTTTTTTTAAATTTTGGCACCCCAGCCCATGGTGACAAGTCATGCTTTTGACACTACGATCGCCCCTAAGGCCTGGAGAAAATAGTTAAAAATCTACAATTTGAACGTCAACGTGGTCGGGGGGACCTGTCCGACCCGCCTACCGAGTTTCAAGACGATACTCCTTTTTTTAAATTTTGGCACCCCAGCCCATGGTGACAAGTCATGCTTTTGACACTACGATCGCCCCTAAGGCCTGGAGAAAATAGTTAAAAATCTACAATTTGAACGTCAACGTGGTCGGGGGGACCTGTCCGACCCGCCTACCGAGTTTCAAGACGATACTCCTTTTTTTAAATTTTGGCACCCCAGCCCATGGTGACAAGTCATGCTTTTGACACTACGATCGCCCCTAAGGCCTGGAGAAAATAGTTAAAAATCTACAATTTGAACGTCAACGTGGTCGGGGGGACCTGTCCGACCCGCCTACCGAGTTTCAAGACGATACTCCTTTTTTTAAATTTTGGCACCCCAGCCCATGGTGACAAGTCATGCTTTTGACACTACGATCGCCCCTAAGGCCTGGAGAAAATAGTTAAAAATCTACAATTTGAACGTCAACGTGGTCGGGGGGACCTGTCCGACCCGCCTACCGAGTTTCAAGACGATACTCCTTTTTTTAAATTTTGGCACCCCAGCCCATGGTGACAAGTCATGCTTTTGACACTACGATCGCCCCTAAGGCCTGGAGAAAATAGTTAAAAATCTACAATTTGAACGTCAACGTGGTCGGGGGGACCTGTCCGACCCGCCCTACCGAGTTTCAAGACGATACTCCTTTTTTTAAATTTTGGCACCCCAGCCCATGGTGACAAGTCATGCTTTTGACACTACGATCGCCCCTAAGGCCTGGAGAAAATAGTTAAAAATCTACAATTTGAACGTCAACGTGGTCGGGGGGACCTGTCCGACCCGCCTACCGAGTTTCAAGACGATACTCCTTTTTTTAAATTTTGGCACCCCAGCCCATGGTGACAAGTCATGCTTTTGACACTACGATCGCCCCTAAGGCCTGGAGAAAATAGTTAAAAATCTACAATTTGAACGTCAACGTGGTCGGGGGGACCTGTCCGACCCGCCTACCGAGTTTCAAGACGATACTCCTTTTTTTAAATTTTGGCACCCCAGCCCATGGTGACAAGTCATGCTTTTGACACTACGATCGCCCTAAGGCCTGGAGAAAATAGTTAAAAATCTACAATTTGAACGTCAACGTGGTCGGGGGGACCTGTCCGACCCGCCTACCGAGTTTCAAGACGATACTCCTTTTTTTAAATTTTGGCACCCCAGCCCATGGTGACAAGTCATGCTTTTGACACTACGATCGCCCCTAAGGCCTGGAGAAAATAGTTAAAAATCTACAATTTGAACGTCAACGTGGTCGGGGGGACCTGTCCGACCCGCCTACCGAGTTTCAAGACGATACTCCTTTTTTTAAATTTTGGCACCCCAGCCCATGGTGACAAGTCATGCTTTTGACACTACGATCGCCCCTAAGGCCTGGAGAAAATAGTTAAAAATCTACAATTTGAACGTCAACGTGGTCGGGGGGACCTGTCCGACCCGCCTACCGAGTTTCAAGACGATACTCCTTTTTTTAAATTTTGGCACCCCAGCCCATGGTGACAAGTCATGCTTTTGACACTACGATCGCCCCTAAGGCCTGGAGAAAATAGTTAAAAATCTACAATTTGAACGTCAACGTGGTCGGGGGGACCTGTCCGACCCGCCTACCGAGTTTCAAGACGATACTCCTTTTTTTAAATTTTGGCACCCCAGCCCATGGTGACAAGTCATGCTTTTGACACTACGATCGCCCTAAGGCCTGGAGAAAATAGTTAAAAATCTACAATTTGAACGTCAACGTGGTCGGGGGGACCTGTCCGACCCGCCTACCGAGTTTCAAGACGATACTCCTTTTTTTAAATTTTGGCACCCCAGCCCATGGTGACAAGTCATGCTTTTGACACTACGATCGCCCCTAAGGCCTGGAGAAAATAGTTAAAAATCTACAATTTGAACGTCAACGTGGTCGGGGGGACCTGTCCGACCCGCCTACCGAGTTTCAAGACGATACTCCTTTTTTTAAATTTTGGCACCCCAGCCCATGGTGACAAGTCATGCTTTTGACACTACGATCGCCCCTAAGGCCTGGAGAAAATAGTTAAAAATCTACAATTTGAACGTCAACGTGGTCGGGGGGACCTGTCCGACCCGCCTACCGAGTTTCAAGACGATACTCCTTTTTTTAAATTTTGGCACCCCAGCCCATGGTGACAAGTCATGCTTTTGACACTACGATCGCCCCTAAGGCCTGGAGAAAATAGTTAAAAATCTACAATTTGAACGTCAACGTGGTCGGGGGGACCTGTCCGACCCGCCTACCGAGTTTCAAGACGATACTCCTTTTTTAAATTTTGGCACCCCAGCCCATGGTGACAAGTCATGCTTTTGACACTACGATCGCCCCTAAGGCCTGGAGAAAATAGTTAAAAATCTACAATTTGAACGTCAACGTGGTCGGGGGGACCTGTCCGACCCGCCTACCGAGTTTCAAGACGATACTCCTTTTTTTAAATTTTGGCACCCCAGCCCATGGTGACAAGTCATGCTTTTGACACTACGATCGCCCCTAAGGCCTGGAGAAAATAGTTAAAAATCTACAATTTGAACGTCAACGTGGTCGGGGGGACCTGTCCGACCCGCCTACCGAGTTTCAAGACGATACTCCTTTTTTTAAATTTTGGCACCCCAGCCCATGGTGACAAGTCATGCTTTTGACACTACGATCGCCCCTAAGGCCTGGAGAAAATAGTTAAAAATCTACAATTTGAACGTCAACGTGGTCGGGGGGACCTGTCCGACCCGCCTACCGAGTTTCAAGACGATACTCCTTTTTTTAAATTTTGGCACCCCAGCCCATGGTGACAAGTCATGCTTTTGACACTACGATCGCCCCTAAGGCCTGGAGAAAATAGTTAAAAATCTACAATTTGAACGTCAACGTGGTCGGGGGGACCTGTCCGACCCGCCTACCGAGTTTCAAGACGATACTCCTTTTTTTAAATTTTGGCACCCCAGCCCATGGTGACAAGTCATGCTTTTGACACTACGATCGCCCCTAAGGCCTGGAGAAAATAGTTAAAAATCTACAATTTGAACGTCAACGTGGTCGGGGGGACCTGTCCGACCCGCCTACCGAGTTTCAAGACGATACTCCTTTTTTTAAATTTTGGCACCCCAGCCCATGGTGACAAGTCATGCTTTTGACACTACGATCGCCCCTAAGGCCTGGAGAAAATAGTTAAAAATCTACAATTTGAACGTCAACGTGGTCGGGGGGACCTGTCCGACCCGCCTACCGAGTTTCAAGACGATACTCCTTTTTTTAAATTTTGGCACCCCAGCCCATGGTGACAAGTCATGCTTTTGACACTACGATCGCCCCTAAGGCCTGGAGAAAATAGTTAAAAATCTACAATTTGAACGTCAACGTGGTCGGGGGGACCTGTCCGACCCGCCTACCGAGTTTCAAGACGATACTCCTTTTTTAAATTTTGGCACCCCAGCCCATGGTGACAAGTCATGCTTTTGACACTACGATCGCCCCTAAGGCCTGGAGAAAATAGTTAAAAATCTACAATTTGAACGTCAACGTGGTCGGGGGGACCTGTCCGACCCGCCTACCGAGTTTCAAGACGATACTCCTTTTTTTAAATTTTGGCACCCCAGCCCATGGTGACAAGTCATGCTTTTGACACTACGATCGCCCCTAAGGCCTGGAGAAAATAGTTAAAAATCTACAATTTGAACGTCAACGTGGTCGGGGGGACCTGTCCGACCCGCCTACCGAGTTTCAAGACGATACTCCTTTTTTTAAATTTTGGCACCCCAGCCCATGGTGACAAGTCATGCTTTTGACACTACGATCGCCCCTAAGGCCTGGAGAAAATAGTTAAAAATCTACAATTTGAACGTCAACGTGGTCGGGGGGACCTGTCCGACCCGCCTACCGAGTTTCAAGACGATACTCCTTTTTTTAAATTTTGGCACCCCAGCCCATGGTGACAAGTCATGCTTTTGACACTACGATCGCCCCTAAGGCCTGGAGAAAATAGTTAAAAATCTACAATTTGAACGTCAACGTGGTCGGGGGGACCTGTCCGACCCGCCTACCGAGTTTCAAGACGATACTCCTTTTTTTAAATTTTGGCACCCCAGCCCATGGTGACAAGTCATGCTTTTGACACTACGATCGCCCCTAAGGCCTGGAGAAAATAGTTAAAAATCTACAATTTGAACGTCAACGTGGTCGGGGGGACCTGTCCGACCCGCCTACCGAGTTTCAAGACGATACTCCTTTTTTTAAATTTTGGCACCCCAGCCCATGGTGACAAGTCATGCTTTTGACACTACGATCGCCCCTAAGGCCTGGAGAAAATAGTTAAAAATCTACAATTTGAACGTCAACGTGGTCGGGGGGACCTGTCCGACCCGCCTACCGAGTTTCAAGACGATACTCCTTTTTTTAAATTTTGGCACCCCAGCCCATGGTGACAAGTCATGCTTTTGACACTACGATCGCCCCTAAGGCCTGGAGAAAATAGTTAAAAATCTACAATTTGAACGTCAACGTGGTCGGGGGGACCTGTCCGACCCGCCTACCGAGTTTCAAGACGATACTCCTTTTTTTAAATTTTGGCACCCCAGCCCATGGTGACAAGTCATGCTTTTGACACTACGATCGCCCCTAAGGCCTGGAGAAAATAGTTAAAAATCTACAATTTGAACGTCAACGTGGTCGGGGGGACCTGTCCGACCCGCCTACCGAGTTTCAAGACGATACTCCTTTTTTTAAATTTTGGCACCCCAGCCCATGGTGACAAGTCATGCTTTTGACACTACGATCGCCCCTAAGGCCTGGAGAAAATAGTTAAAAATCTACAATTTGAACGTCAACGTGGTCGGGGGGACCTGTCCGACCCGCCTACCGAGTTTCAAGACGATACTCCTTTTTTTAAATTTTGGCACCCCAGCCCATGGTGACAAGTCATGCTTTTGACACTACGATCGCCCCTAAGGCCTGGAGAAAATAGTTAAAAATCTACAATTTGAACGTCAACGTGGTCGGGGGGACCTGTCCGACCCGCCTACCGAGTTTCAAGACGATACTCCTTTTTTTAAATTTTGGCACCCCAGCCCATGGTGACAAGTCATGCTTTTGACACTACGATCGCCCCTAAGGCCTGGAGAAAATAGTTAAAAATCTACAATTTGAACGTCAACGTGGTCGGGGGGACCTGTCCGACCCGCCTACCGAGTTTCAAGACGATACTCCTTTTTTTAAATTTTGGCACCCCAGCCCATGGTGACAAGTCATGCTTTTGACACTACGATCGCCCCTAAGGCCTGGAGAAAATAGTTAAAAATCTACAATTTGAACGTCAACGTGGTCGGGGGGACCTGTCCGACCCGCCTACCGAGTTTCAAGACGATACTCCTTTTTTTAAATTTTGGCACCCCAGCCCATGGTGACAAGTCATGCTTTTGACACTACGATCGCCCCTAAGGCCTGGAGAAAATAGTTAAAAATCTACAATTTGAACGTCAACGTGGTCGGGGGACCTGTCCGACCCGCCTACCGAGTTTCAAGACGATACTCCTTTTTTTAAATTTTGGCACCCCAGCCCATGGTGACAAGTCATGCTTTTGACACTACGATCGCCCCTAAGGCCTGGAGAAAATAGTTAAAAATCTACAATTTGAACGTCAACGTGGTCGGGGGGACCTGTCCGACCCGCCTACCGAGTTTCAAGACGATACTCCTTTTTTTAAATTTTGGCACCCCAGCCCATGGTGACAAGTCATGCTTTTGACACTACGATCGCCCCTAAGGCCTGGAGAAAATAGTTAAAAATCTACAATTTGAACGTCAACGTGGTCGGGGGGACCTGTCCGACCCGCCTACCGAGTTTCAAGACGATACTCCTTTTTTTAAATTTTGGCACCCCAGCCCATGGTGACAAGTCATGCTTTTGACACTACGATCGCCCCTAAGGCCTGGAGAAAATAGTTAAAAATCTACAATTTGAACGTCAACGTGGTCGGGGGGACCTGTCCGACCCGCCTACCGAGTTTCAAGACGATACTCCTTTTTTTAAATTTTGGCACCCCAGCCCATGGTGACAAGTCATGCTTTTGACACTACGATCGCCCCTAAGGCCTGGAGAAAATAGTTAAAAATCTACAATTTGAACGTCAACGTGGTCGGGGGGACCTGTCCGACCCGCCTACCGAGTTTCAAGACGATACTCCTTTTTTTAAATTTTGGCACCCCAGCCCATGGTGACAAGTCATGCTTTTGACACTACGATCGCCCCTAAGGCCTGGAGAAAATAGTTAAAAATCTACAATTTGAACGTCAACGTGGTCGGGGGGACCTGTCCGACCCGCCTACCGAGTTTCAAGACGATACTCCTTTTTTTAAATTTTGGCACCCCAGCCCATGGTGACAAGTCATGCTTTTGACACTACGATCGCCCCTAAGGCCTGGAGAAAATAGTTAAAAATCTACAATTTGAACGTCAACGTGGTCGGGGGGACCTGTCCGACCCGCCTACCGAGTTTCAAGACGATACTCCTTTTTTTAAATTTTGGCACCCCAGCCCATGGTGACAAGTCATGCTTTTGACACTACGATCGCCCCTAAGGCCTGGAGAAAATAGTTAAAAATCTACAATTTGAACGTCAACGTGGTCGGGGGGACCTGTCCGACCCGCCTACCGAGTTTCAAGGACGATACTCCTTTTTTTAAATTTTGGCACCCCAGCCCATGGTGACAAGTCATGCTTTTGACACTACGATCGCCCCTAAGGCCTGGAGAAAATAGTTAAAAATCTACAATTTGAACGTCAACGTGGTCGGGGGGACCTGTCCGACCCGCCTACCGAGTTTCAAGACGATACTCCTTTTTTTAAATTTTGGCACCCCAGCCCATGGTGACAAGTCATGCTTTTGACACTACGATCGCCCCTAAGGCCTGGAGAAAATAGTTAAAAATCTACAATTTGAACGTCAACGTGGTCGGGGGGACCTGTCCGACCCGCCTACCGAGTTTCAAGACGATACTCCTTTTTTTAAATTTTGGCACCCCAGCCCATGGTGACAAGTCATGCTTTTGACACTACGATCGCCCCTAAGGCCTGGAGAAAATAGTTAAAAATCTACAATTTGAACGTCAACGTGGTCGGGGGGACCTGTCCGACCCGCCTACCGAGTTTCAAGACGATACTCCTTTTTTTAAATTTTGGCACCCCAGCCCATGGTGACAAGTCATGCTTTTGACACTACGATCGCCCCTAAGGCCTGGAGAAAATAGTTAAAAATCTACAATTTGAACGTCAACGTGGTCGGGGGGGACCTGTCCGACCCGCCTACCGAGTTTCAAGACGATACTCCTTTTTTTAAATTTTGGCACCCCAGCCCATGGTGACAAGTCATGCTTTTGACACTACGATCGCCCCTAAGGCCTGGAGAAAATAGTTAAAAATCTACAATTTGAACGTCAACGTGGTCGGGGGGACCTGTCCGACCCGCCTACCGAGTTTCAAGACGATACTCCTTTTTTTAAATTTTGGCACCCCAGCCCATGGTGACAAGTCATGCTTTTGACACTACGATCGCCCCTAAGGCCTGGAGAAAATAGTTAAAAATCTACAATTTGAACGTCAACGTGGTCGGGGGGACCTGTCCGACCCGCCTACCGAGTTTCAAGACGATACTCCTTTTTTTAAATTTTGGCACCCCAGCCCATGGTGACAAGTCATGCTTTTGACACTACGATCGCCCCTAAGGCCTGGAGAAAATAGTTAAAAATCTACAATTTGAACGTCAACGTGGTCGGGGGGACCTGTCCGACCCGCCTACCGAGTTTCAAGACGATACTCCTTTTTTTAAATTTTGGCACCCCAGCCCATGGTGACAAGTCATGCTTTTGACACTACGATCGCCCCTAAGGCCTGGAGAAAATAGTTAAAAATCTACAATTTGAACGTCAACGTGGTCGGGGGGACCTGTCCGACCCGCCTACCGAGTTTCAAGACGATACTCCTTTTTTTAAATTTTGGCACCCCAGCCCATGGTGACAAGTCATGCTTTTGACACTACGATCGCCCCTAAGGCCTGGAGAAAATAGTTAAAAATCTACAATTTGAACGTCAACGTGGTCGGGGGGACCTGTCCGACCCGCCTACCGAGTTTCAAGACGATACTCCTTTTTTTAAATTTTGGCACCCCAGCCCATGGTGACAAGTCATGCTTTTGACACTACGATCGCCCCTAAGGCCTGGAGAAAATAGTTAAAAATCTACAATTTGAACGTCAACGTGGTCGGGGGGACCTGTCCGACCCGCCTACCGAGTTTCAAGACGATACTCCTTTTTTTAAATTTTGGCACCCCAGCCCATGGTGACAAGTCATGCTTTTGACACTACGATCGCCCCTAAGGCCTGGAGAAAATAGTTAAAAATCTACAATTTGAACGTCAACGTGGTCGGGGGGACCTGTCCGACCCGCCTACCGAGTTTCAAGACGATACTCCTTTTTTTAAATTTTGGCACCCCAGCCCATGGTGACAAGTCATGCTTTTGACACTACGATCGCCCCTAAGGCCTGGAGAAAATAGTTAAAAATCTACAATTTGAACGTCAACGTGGTCGGGGGGACCTGTCCGACCCGCCTACCGAGTTTCAAGACGATACTCCTTTTTTTAAATTTTGGCACCCCAGCCCATGGTGACAAGTCATGCTTTTGACACTACGATCGCCCCTAAGGCCTGGAGAAAATAGTTAAAAATCTACAATTTGAACGTCAACGTGGTCGGGGGGACCTGTCCGACCCGCCTACCGAGTTTCAAGACGATACTCCTTTTTTTAAATTTTGGCACCCCAGCCCATGGTGACAAGTCATGCTTTTGACACTACGATCGCCCCTAAGGCCTGGAGAAAATAGTTAAAAATCTACAATTTGAACGTCAACGTGGTCGGGGGGACCTGTCCGACCCGCCTACCGAGTTTCAAGACGATACTCCTTTTTTTAAATTTTGGCACCCCAGCCCATGGTGACAAGTCATGCTTTTGACACTACGATCGCCCCTAAGGCCTGGAGAAAATAGTTAAAAATCTACAATTTGAACGTCAACGTGGTCGGGGGGACCTGTCCGACCCGCCTACCGAGTTTCAAGACGATACTCCTTTTTTTAAATTTTGGCACCCCAGCCCATGGTGACAAGTCATGCTTTTGACACTACGATCGCCCCTAAGGCCTGGAGAAAATAGTTAAAAATCTACAATTTGAACGTCAACGTGGTCGGGGGGACCTGTCCGACCCGCCTACCGAGTTTCAAGACGATACTCCTTTTTTTAAATTTTGGCACCCCAGCCCATGGTGACAAGTCATGCTTTTGACACTACGATCGCCCCTAAGGCCTGGAGAAAATAGTTAAAAATCTACAATTTGAACGTCAACGTGGTCGGGGGGACCTGTCCGACCCGCCTACCGAGTTTCAAGACGATACTCCTTTTTTTAAATTTTGGCACCCCAGCCCATGGTGACAAGTCATGCTTTTGACACTACGATCGCCCCTAAGGCCTGGAGAAAATAGTTAAAAATCTACAATTTGAACGTCAACGTGGTCGGGGGGACCTGTCCGACCCGCCTACCGAGTTTCAAGACGATACTCCTTTTTTTAAATTTTGGCACCCCAGCCCATGGTGACAAGTCATGCTTTTGACACTACGATCGCCCCTAAGGCCTGGAGAAAATAGTTAAAAATCTACAATTTGAACGTCAACGTGGTCGGGGGGACCTGTCCGACCCGCCTACCGAGTTTCAAGACGATACTCCTTTTTTTAAATTTTGGCACCCCAGCCCATGGTGACAAGTCATGCTTTTGACACTACGATCGCCCCTAAGGCCTGGAGAAAATAGTTAAAAATCTACAATTTGAACGTCAACGTGGTCGGGGGGACCTGTCCGACCCGCCTACCGAGTTTCAAGACGATACTCCTTTTTTTAAATTTTGGCACCCCAGCCCATGGTGACAAGTCATGCTTTTGACACTACGATCGCCCCTAAGGCCTGGAGAAAATAGTTAAAAATCTACAATTTGAACGTCAACGTGGTCGGGGGGACCTGTCCGACCCGCCTACCGAGTTTCAAGACGATACTCCTTTTTTTAAATTTTGGCACCCCCAGCCCATGGTGACAAGTCATGCTTTTGACACTACGATCGCCCCTAAGGCCTGGAGAAAATAGTTAAAAATCTACAATTTGAACGTCAACGTGGTCGGGGGGACCTGTCCGACCCGCCTACCGAGTTTCAAGACGATACTCCTTTTTTTAAATTTTGGCACCCCAGCCCATGGTGACAAGTCATGCTTTTGACACTACGATCGCCCCTAAGGCCTGGAGAAAATAGTTAAAAATCTACAATTTGAACGTCAACGTGGTCGGGGGGACCTGTCCGACCCGCCTACCGAGTTTCAAGACGATACTCCTTTTTTTAAATTTTGGCACCCCAGCCCATGGTGACAAGTCATGCTTTTGACACTACGATCGCCCCTAAGGCCTGGAGAAAATAGTTAAAAATCTACAATTTGAACGTCAACGTGGTCGGGGGGACCTGTCCGACCCCGCCTACCGAGTTTCAAGACGATACTCCTTTTTTTAAATTTTGGCACCCCAGCCCATGGTGACAAGTCATGCTTTTGACACTACGATCGCCCCTAAGGCCTGGAGAAAATAGTTAAAAATCTACAATTTGAACGTCAACGTGGTCGGGGGGACCTGTCCGACCCGCCTACCGAGTTTCAAGACGATACTCCTTTTTTTAAATTTTGGCACCCCAGCCATGGTGACAAGTCATGCTTTTGACACTACGATCGCCCCTAAGGC